>NC_135085.1:23285000-23585000 GCF_051107435.1 Chaetodon auriga
CCTTCCATATTTTATTTCTCTCCCTCTACGTCTCTGAAGACCTCATTACCGTCCTCTCTCAGACAAGAGTCACTGTTTTCCCTTCCCTGTCATCGCCACTTTGGCTAATATGATATACAGCTGTATTACAGGTCGAGCCCAGAGGCTTTCCAGCCAATCAGACGGAGGGAGGGCAGACCAAACGACTGGGACAGCGATGGTAATGGGGGGATGGAGGAGGGGGGAGGAAATGCAAAGACTATAATGTTGGAGTCTGCAGAGAAAGAAATAATAAGAGGATCATAAACCACAAAGGTCACGTTGTCTGAGAGGCTCATTAGAGGTCCCTCGCACTCTTTAGTGTTGTGGCTCCACAGTTTGGGCCACTCCTGTTCATTTATCTCACTTACAGAACACATAACAGAGCTCATTCAGGTACATTTCAGGCCATTTAAGCGTTCCGTAAATAAGGATGCATCAGCAGATACTGACACTGTACACTGACCTCAGCCTTCATGTTATCTCTGAGTCATGTATGTATCTAGTTTAGGGAGGTTTTGTACTAAAACTGAGTGAAGAGTAACAGTAAAAGTACTAAATGGAAATCTCTCTGCTACTCAACGTACTCACAACACAGGATAAGCTCGGAGCACACTTCTTACGCAGTGTTCTTACACAGCTGTTGGTAGATTGTGTATTAACGTCCCACAACAGCGAGGAAAAGTCTTGGTGCAGAAAGAGAACGAGGAACTGCCTTTGAGCAGGACACACAGACCTGCTGCAAGCTCTGCTGCTGAGACTGTTGTAACCAAAATGGTGTAAATTCAAAATGGCTGAATTATCACGTGATTCTTATTTTTCCCAGCTGTACCTGAACATGTCCCCGAGTCCTTTCAGCATGCCCTTCTTGGCTTTTCCTTTGTCTTTCTCCTTCCCTCCGTCCTGCTTCTTCTTCTCCTTCCCTCCCTTGTCTTTGTCTTTCTTCTTCTCCTCTTTGGTGCGATTCGTGCCGTTGACCAGGGGTTTCTCGGAGCTGGACAGCGGAGTCTGGTCGGCCACCGTGGACACGGAGTCTCTCCCTGATCGTGAACTCTCCTCCGTGTCCTCCTCCACTGCGGGGGGGATATAGAAGGAGATGGACAGAGAAGGAAACGGGGGGAGAAGGGAGAGCATCGTCTTTTTAACCAATGAACAGGTATTTTTAAGTAACACATACGGCTCAGCCTTAATAAGCCTAATAAATGAAAATTTGGAAGTCTCATAAATGTGCAATTCTGTCTTCTATGCGCCAAAAGGAGTCTAATATAATTTAATTACAGCACAAGTGATTGAACGGCTCTGTGCTACAGTGAAATGGTAATCATTAGAGACCATTAGACAGACTAATAAAAGAATGAAAAGCAATACATTAATGGCTCTTTGATGGTGCTGTGACATGTTACTCTAACATGAGATCAACTCCAGATGGAAAACATCAGATTATTTCGGCTGGAAAGTGGATATAAAGGACGACACAAGCAAACTCTTAAAATGTCTTCTTTTGTGGTATGAAAGTTTAAAGATGCCAGCAGCTGCTGTCTCATTTCCAATGCTTATTTAATGATCTGAGGACATGACATTCAAAAAGGAGATACCACCTGAGTTTGAGACATTTGTCCAAATAAAAAGGGAGAGAAATCAGGAATGAGACAGTATTATGTGGGCATTTCGTCATCTCATCACTTGAATTCATGGGTGTTCGTGTTGCTCTTGGAGATTGTAAAATGATTATTCTAAAAAGACTTTCCCTTCGTGTTCATTCACATTTACAACTGATCTTTTAACTGATCAGATCAGTGTCTTTGAATATATTGTTGGATGGCACTCATCCTCTTTAAGGCCTCATGTTGTCACCGTGATGATGCAGCAGTTACATCCCGACACAGCGATGTGCCATTGCCACAAGCGCTGATAAAACCAGCTGCAGGAGGCTGAGCGTTAGTCAGAGCGCTGTCACTCCCATGCATGAGTATGGAAGCCACATCCAGCGTTTAGTGGCTGACACATCAAACGCTTCAAGGTCAATCCTTGTTATTAATCATTGCTGCGTTAGTGTAATTCAGCGCCATCTCAGTAACACATAATGCAATGCCACTGAAGTCATCATTGTACTGATTTCACATATCGGATCATGTTCCAGAAGCTCTTTGGACGCTGACAGGACTGCTGATGGACACGGTACTTCAGCCATTTTGGGATCAAACCTGTAATTTTCCAAAAACAGGAGAGTCTCGTTAACTGTGGGCCGACACACAAACAGGATATCTTACATGTCTCCATGCCCTCATCGTCTTCTTCCGTTGCAGCCGGTCGGTCGTAGGATTTGTCGATGGCTGCTCTGAAGCTCTCGTTGCAGCCCCGCCCCCTGATTATACGGGGGCGTGGCCTGTGGAAGGGGAGGTCCCCGTTGAGGGTTACCTCTGCAACGGCTGTCTGGAGGCTCTCGAGAGAGCTGGACTTCTTTAAGCCCAGTGACGGTCCAATGTCCTTTGTGGAGGAGCCTGATGGGAGGATACAGAGGTATGTACTGTAGGAAACGAATGAGCGATCTGACCTAACCTGCTACGTCTACAACGGTGGCCCTCTCAAAGCCCACATAAAGACCTGATAACAGTAATATCAGCTGACAGGCTCCCAGGTTGGTCTCATTAGCTTCAAACAGCAGTCCCATAATTCCTCCCTGGGATGGAGCAAAAGTAAGTGCAGCAGTAGTTCAGCAGCTGCATCTGTAAACTGTCTCAACAAGGCAGCGTCTCACTGATTCAGGGACATGGATGAAAAAAGAAAAGGAAGTATGCACCACTATGACCAAAGTTTTGAGCAAATACTAACTTTCCTGTTCTATTCTACTACTGTTATTACAAAAAGGACGAGAAATCCACCAATCAAGACTCACTTTCATCCAGGTTTTATTCTATTTGTCCTAACCTTAAAAGCTTTTCCCCACCAAATCCTCAAGTACAGTAATCAATAACAAAATCTGTCCAGAATCAATACGTACACATTGACCTTGGCTGTGATTGAAGCTGTGTTAAAACGTTGAAGGATGAGGGATGATGTCCGGTGAGAGCAGCAGCTTTATGATGAGAGTTCTGTTACAGTGTGACTTCACCGGATGATTAAAGAGGATGCATTCAGAGCAGGAGAGACCGTGATGTGACACATATTTCACAACAATCCTCTTCTTGCCAATTCCAAATGACCAACAACTAAATCTGTCCAAGTATGACCTCAGAGTCTCCACTATTGAGCAAGTTCTTTTTTTTTTGTGGTGGATTCTGGGATTTGCTCCAGCTGACCTCGCCCTGACGCTCAAGGTGAACGTCTGCTGAAAATGTCATTAGCACACACAGTAAGTGTGATGGCAACAATGCAGAAGCTGGAAAATAAACCACAACTGCGTTCCCTGCCCTCCTGTTTGATCACTTTTTATTCCCCTCATCTGTGCTGCTTGCACACCATTTAAGTGATGCTGCAGAGGATGAAGAGGACTCAGAAAAGCTTATTTCATGCTTTAATTATGTGCACAGGTATGTCAAAAGTAGACTGCAGGCATAAAAATAGTAATATGGCAAAAATGAGACATAGCAGATGTCAGACTAGCTTCCGACTCCTGCAGCTCGTGAACATTAAACCATTATAATACAGCAGCTCTGGATCAGTGACACACTCACCCTTCCTCGGCAACAAAACACCTGGTCTACCTGAACATGCCACGCGCCTCAGAGGACCAATCAGCAGCTCTGACAACAACATGCCATATTCAAACCTGGATACTGTTTGTTTCACCGTGAAGAGAGCTGATTGATTGTGTGTGTTGGTGTGAGAGTGTGTTCGTGTGTGTGTGTAATTCCTGACTGACTGCAAATTTCATTACAAGACGCGACTCTGAATGAAAATAACCATCAGCAAAGTAGGAGAAACATGACAGTTTAATTAAACTAAGACTATTTGTACAGTGGCGCGGGCATAATTTTGTTCCCATATGGCACCGACACAAGCTGAGAATGTGTACGGAGGCAAATAAATGTAAGAAGATAAGGTGAGGAGGTACGGAGGTAAATGGAGGAGTCCTAATCCCCTGGGTGGTGTCACTTCAGAGCTACTGTAGCAGAAGGCTGCAAAATACACCAGGACTGACAGATTAACATGTGGCGCCATGAGGGACGAGACTAAATGAAGGAAAAAGAGGTGAAGAAGGAGGGAGGGAGGGAGGGAGGGAGGAGGTGAACAACACAAAGTTTGGAGTGAAAGAAGGGGTGAGGAAAGAAGGAGGAGACAAAGAAAGGAAATAACTGAGGAGAGGTGAAACTAGCACCCCAGCTGTGCATCAATCCACCGCTGAAAATAGTCCCCAACAAAAACACTGAGTCACTCCTGCTCACAGCTGCAGGTTCCAGCTGTTTTAGGACGTGAGGGCGCCTTTTTTAAAAACATATTTCTGCCCCTCGTTTTAAAGATTTGTGTCTTTAAAGCCATTTCGCCAATATTTACCGTGCCTGCTCTTTTTTCTGGTTTTAATTCTTATTCTAAGCATGGTGCCCTTGGCTTTCTGGAAACAGTAAAATCTTCATACAGTCAATTAGAGCAAAATATATTGAAATTTATTCAAATGACCTGCCAGGACTGTAGCATCCATTCAAAAAGCAAGTCTGGAAACAAGCTCCAAAAATGTGCCAAGCCTGTTGTTTACGGCGCGACTGACCGAAAAACAGAACACAGACAGAGCGAGTGGAACATAAAAATGGAAAATTGAATACATGCAGAGTGAACGAGCTAGTGGGTTGGCGGCCTCCCATTCATCCTCATCAGCCTGTCCCGTCCCCTTAACGTCTCGCTGAGAGCCGAGCTGATAGGCTTTTCATGCTGCACTCCCACTTTATTTAAAGGCTTTGTCCATTCACTGCAGTCACACTTCAGCAGCGGTCTTAAAAAAAGGATAATGCACACTGTGTTGGAGATCTGACAAATGGCGTTTAGACACAAGCATGAGAACTTTTTTTCCAAATAACCTGGTGATGAGGTTCAGTCTGCTCAGTCAGGCTACAGAGAGTTTACTCTGGAACAAAAGGAAAACAGTGCGCTCATCTTTTTGCGTTTCCTTTTCGAGGTAAAACATGCTGAAATGCAAATAATTCAGGTCTGGCAACGCAGCTCGCAAACTGTATCTGACAGAAATTTAAAAAGACGGCTGAATGGATTATTTCAAACCTGGCAACCAGTCAGTCAGCTCTGAATAATCTGTGTCAGTGTGTTTGCACAGAGTGACACTCATCTGCTGATAAACATGATCCTACCAAGCTAAGCAGTGACAGGCTTACAATAACAAATACAGAGCCGTCATGTAGCAGCTGGAACAGGGAGAGGTCAGATTGGTGCTGAAACCTAACAGCAGGGTTATTGATTCAGTCTGCACAAAGGAAATCATTCGATTCCACTGCCTCCGCCATCTCTGCACCTTTCACAGACCATGAGGAAGCATGCTAACTGAAGCTAGCTGCCCAAAATCAGACATGATTCTGCACAGCAACGCTCCAACATTCAACTGTCGGGACAAGAAGACCAGTATGTTTTTGACTGGAGGGACACTGTAACACGCCAGGTTACCTAGTTTTTATTTAAGTCGCCGTATTGATCAAGGCTGGATCAGTACTTGTGAAAGAGGTGGTCTAAAACTAGAAATCATGAGGTATCAAGAAAGTCTGCATGAAGTTCTGGACATTTCCAACAGTTCTGCATTGTCCTTCATCACTGAAGTGCCCTTGTCCAACATGTGGCACCGGCTTGTGTCAATAAACCTCTCGGCCAATCACAGCTTAAGAGACGAGGGCGACGATATCTGGTCTCTCAGAGCTGTCACAGTCTTTGGTTGTGTTTTGGCTTTGGTAAACGGACCATGGATCATTTGTACTTAGTGGAGAGTGGAGGTTTTTATAGCTGGTAAAGTGACACCAGGGGCCCACAGAGTGAAAATAAACCCGGGACGCTTAAAAAAAAACAGGGTGAAATCTATTAACTGACAACATTATGGAAAACGTATGGTTATTAGGTTCCAAAGTGGTAAAAAATGCCTCCTTTTCTGATAATACTTACAATCAATCACTGTCTGCATCCTAAACATCTGCCAGCAGACAGAGATAATGACAGGATTTCAAGGCAACACGATTACCGTCAGTCGTCACATCACACAGCGACGATAAAACTAGTTTCCTCTTAAGTCCCAGATGAAAGAGATGATATACATCACGACCTGTTTAACGACCACACACCTGTCCAGTCATCAGTTTCAGCCACATCACCTCTCCACCAATCATCAATGAGACAAAACAAAACTCAGTCAACTAATCACACCATCATCATCTGAATGCCTTTGGGTTTTTCATTGTTATTTGGACAAAATAGGCAATTGAAAGACAACACGTCGGCCTCTGGTTGCTCGCAATGAACACTGCTCCTTTTTTCTAGACATCGATCGATCAGAAAATTAATCAGTGCTGTAGCAGCCCTGCTGTTCACACATGCCCGTTTAAAATTAAAATATCGAGCTTGAAGATTGTCCGCGCCAGAGAACGACAGCGCTGGAAACTTTTCCACCTTCTTGTAACAATGTTTGTGTTTTCCTCCGTGTGTTCGTGCAAACCCTGTCGATCTTCTCTCAGAAGCACAAGTGGAAGCGGCGTGACGTGATGAAGCACGCGAAGTGTCTGACGCTTCATCACGTCACGCCATCGCCGTCATAACCGAGCAGCTTTAATCAGACCTGAACTGCAGAGGTGGAACATCAGAACACGCTCACATGAAGCATTTGTGCAGCCTTCATGGTGGTTATTCTGGACGGCTCTGACTAACTCTTTATGAGGACCTGCTGCATTTTAAGATCCTCAGACAAGTTGTTAACTTTTCCTAGTTGTTGCCACATTATGCAACAGTACCGCTGACTCATCTGTCGCCACCTGTTTGACAGATACACCTTAAATGCAACAATCTCATCTGTGCCGACTCACTGCATCATGACAGGAAGTTGGAAACAATTTCGTCTCCATCTCATGGTTGCCCACACACTTTTAAAAGGTTTCAACAAAAGTCTTAAAAGACTTCTCAAAGTATCCGTTTGCGCTTTTCCACAAGACCTCCTCCGATCCTCTTTTCACACTTTCCTCTGAGTTCTGCCTTCACACTTTATTTCTGAGTGAGAGTACACAGCTATACCTGCAAGTGTCATTCAGCCGCACCAAGACGGCGTTCTCCTCACGCTCTAAACTTCTCATCTCTCACTTTCTCCCTCGCCACACGTCAGCGGGATCTGTCCTTTTGTCCAAGTCGCTGATATCAGAGACAGGCCTTCTATTCAGTGGAGGCGACAGCGAAAATACACAAGACATGACAATGACGGATGGCTCGCTGTCAGCCAGCTGCCTTAACCAAGGACAGAGTGCTGCTTCTGCTCTGCCTCTGCTCACACACACGCACACACACGCACACACACTCACAAAACAATTAGTGCTACAGCCGCATCTGAGGCAAACGGAGGAAAATCAAATCTGTAGTCACCCGACTGCTTCCACAGCCATGTTCAGCGACGACCTCAAGCTGCGCGAGTCTTCACTCTGCACGCTGACAAATTTGTCTTGTCAAGAGCGACCAAAACACCAAACACAGGGAACGCCACACAAATGCATAAAGAGCAGAGCGGCGGACAAACTCTCCCGAACGCAACCTGCGAGTTTAGCCACTGAACTTCTATTTAAAGATCAATAAGTGCGATTTCATGTCTGTCGCCGCTGTTCCTGTACGATCTGGGTCCTGTACCTGCTACGAATCGATCGTTCTGAAAGGCCACGGAGACAGGCTGCAGTTCATTTATAACTCTCAGCGTGAAAACCTTCTAATTCTGGCTCACCTGTGGAGCTGCGAGTGCTTTCCAAAGCTCTGTAGTGTGTCATCAAACAAATATCTTACAATGCAAAGAGTGAATGAAGAAAACATGGCCTGCAAAGGTCGAGCTGAGATGATGTGAGGGACCTGCGACAGAGAGGTATGAGTCGGCGTTGACCAAGTGAACACGGTTAAAGTTTTGTTTCTGACATCCATGTGCAGATGAAAGCATGTGATTGGATGATTAGCTAGAAAGAAGCTGAAGGTAAAGAATTAACACGGGAACATCTGCATATTCTCAAACAGTCTGCAAAAAGGGGTTTATTTCTAATTTCCCCAATTTGTAAGACTGCAAGTACTTTTATCCTGATCTGCTCCTGTTTTAATGTGCTGCTGAAGCCATTTGCTGTTAATGCAAACTCAGCTTTCCTCATGTTTACCAGTTGTCTTTGTAAAATCAGCATAATGTTTATTTCCACAGCGTTAAAGCAACATATTCTTCCAGTCTGCTCCACAGAGCTTCTCTCTGTGACACTAACTACCATTCTAACGCATTAATTAATGAATCCAGTTGATGCTACTTTGTCTTCCTTTATTATTAAAGTTACTATCAATAAGACTCAAAACAAACACTTCCTGTCATGTTCCCCTTTTCCTAGCATGCCTTTAATTTGAAACATCTGCAGGAAGTGTTGCAATTTATTGATAGCAGCTTAAAATTGCCTAAAAAGTCAAACACCACTGATACCCCTCAGTCCCAGGCCGTAGTGATGCACCTTGAGAAGAAAAAGGATGGTGATGGTGGCGAAGGTGACTTTTCCATTCTACCTTTCAGTGCACCGGTCCTTACCTGTGCTGATCTCAGGACGAGGGGTGAGGTTAATCTCGTCGGCTACTGTTAAAGGAAGGGGGAGGAAAGAGGGGAGGGGTACAAACATTTGGGGTTCAGTTAGTGCTCATGACATTCCACATGCAACATTCAGGTAGCGCCGCAAACATCACAAACTGCCTCATCTCAATTAGGATCGGACGCCATGCGAGACAAGGAGGTGGAGGGGGGAGAAATGAAAAGGGTTTGAGGATAGCAATCAGACTTGTTGTGATATCAACACGGCACAGAGCGGCAATCTGGTCGGGAAGATTAGATATGATTATAGAGAGAGCGAGCAGAGAGACTGTTGCAGCCAAAGCAATCAGCGACTGTTCGAAGCCATTTCAAGGTGAATCAACACAGTGAAGTTCTTGACTTTGGCGAGAGATGCAGAGTCTGTTTTCATACAAAGAGGAGAGGAGGTGGAATGCATTTCAATGGAAGGAACATGTCTGAAACACGGGGGGCGTGCAGGGATGTGTATTCAAGGTTACATGACGTCTGATTTTCTTAAGGGTTTACAGAGTCTGAAGAGGCTGAGGAGTTCATCTACAGAGAAGCCTTAAATGCTTGATTTCCTTCATGCAGTTAACCAACTCATCTCGTATTTGTTCAGTTTGTTGGGGGAAGAAAAGGGAATTTTACCGCTCAGCTCAGAAGTGTCGTGGTGGGTTTACGACATGTGCATCCCCCCGCAAAGACATTGCAGTGGGAATATTTCCATTTTCACGACTTACGAGCATTCACATCACAACCTCAAGGTGCTTGTACTGAATACTGCACATGGACAGTACAGCACCATATTTAATACATCTGTGATGTGAAGTACCTTGAACGATGGGCTGCGGCTGATGCAAGGCGTCCATGTTTGTTCATTGAGGCACTTCAGTCTTATTTATCTGACATTTTCTATCTCTCTGAAACTGAATAAACGTCCCACATTACGGGAAGACCGCCGAGGTTTTGAAAGCTGTACCTAGATCCATGCTCTTGGACTTGCGTGTCTTGATGATCTCGAGCTGGGCAGCGTCTCCAAACTGCTTGGTGCGTTTTTCCGACATGCTCTGGCGTCCGAAGCCTTCCCGCTGGAAAGCGGCGTCTGGATTATTTTCATCTGGACTCAGGGAGCTGGATGGAGGGTTGAAGATAAGATAAGACAGAGTTTATTGATCCCTCACAGGGAGAACTGTGTCACAGCACTGAAAGGAAGAGCAATATATAAAGTATTGACCTAAGATTTCTAACATCTTCTATAAAACATCTGAAGACTAATAAAAGTACTGGAGATACAACAAGGGAGAGAAAGACAAGACAAAAAAGTCACCAAAGTGGCAAAGACAGAGCTGAAAGAGGAACAAACGTTAAAGAGGTTCAAAGAAGTTCAAAGAACGTCTCATCTTTGAACTCAAAGAAGGAAAAACGGTGAACAGGAGATGGAGGGAACTCTGGGAAAGAATTAATGAGGAAAAAGTGAAAAAATAACAAGGGGTTGGGAAATGAGAGGAAGAACAAGGGTGGAGATGGGAAGAGAGCGTGTGGGAGACAAATGAGAGGGTTAAGAGAATGAAAGGCTGAAAGATAGGAGAAAGTAAAGGAGAGGGTAAGGATGGCAGAGAAATATGAGGCGGTGAAAGAAAAAACAGTGACACCAACAGGAGTAAAAAGAACAAAAAAAAAAAAGTATCAGAGGAAAAGGCAAAGCATTGTGGGACAGAGAAGAAACCAGAGGAGAAACCAGAGGAAGAAAAGGAAGAAATTATGAAATCAGAAAGAGATTGTGGAAAGAGAAAGAGAGATGAGAAATGACTGTCAGACCCGAAGCGAAAACAGACGGATGTGCTCATCTTCCTCAGTGAGGAGAGAACATGGGAGACACCGACCACCTCCTCCTTCAGCAGCATCCAGCGATGGTGTAAACGGAGGTCAATAAGAGAGAAAGGTGAAACTTTGGCTCACTTGTCATTCTGATTGGGCAGCTCTTTGGCCCACGGCGGCGTCACGGCGGCGGGGAAGGTCACGTCGTCGTGGGAGCTGGACGACGACTGGTCAGAGAGGTGGGGCGGGAGGAGGGGCGGCCGGTCGTCCTCGATGATCACGGTGTCGTCCTGCGGCATGTTGACGGTCGGTGAGAGCTGATAGTTTCCTGGAGGAGACAGAACATTATTTTAATTCCTCTGATCTTTTCATTCATTCATAGACACTGTGTCCACAACGGAGGCTCAGGAGCACATTTTGGGAAATACACTGAAATGAAGGGAGCCAGGTGAGAGCATGGACGCCTCTCATGTCCGTGCGTTCAGCTCAGAGCTGGAGCTCAGGGAAGCGGCGAGCCGGGCTCTTTCCATGGCTCAGCTTGTGATTTTCGAGGGAGTTACATCACAGTGGAACTATTTCTTGATGAGAAACTGTTAATCCATCTGCCCAGCACTTCTGTGTTCTGGTTGCCTGACGACTTGATGGTGATGCCAGGACTCTGCAAGTCGCTGCTTCTGGCTGCTGTTTGCCAAGAAACAGGACATCACTGAACTGCCTGTACGACCAGAGCCGCGTTCTACCGTTCTGTCTGAGGACGGGTTAAATAAATGACATCAAACATGCTAATCAGTACTCTGCAGGTGTTGGTAGGTGTATTTTCAAATGCTGGACATCTGTTTCTACTTCCAGTCTTTATGCTAAGCTAAGCTAATCACCTCCTTAACCCAGCTCCATCCTTAAAGGTCCAGCGTGTCGGGTTTAGTGGCATCTAGAGGTGAGGTTGCACATTGCAACCACCTCAACATCCTTCACCTGAACCTCCTCTTCTGAGCGTGTACGTGGCCAGGAAAAGCAGGAAAGAACCAGTGTTTGGTTTGTCCCTTCTGGGCTACTGTAGAAACATGGCGGAGCAAAAAGGTGGTCTCATTCTCAGGTAACAAAAACACAAAGATTCCTATCCACAGAAATGAGAGCGATGTCACATAATCTCACTCTACGTCTCAAACTGTCGAGCTGCGTGTCAAAACATCTGTTACAGAGTCGTCATTTCCAACATTTCAACAACATCCAGGAGGAAAATTTCCACATATCGTCTTGATTTAAATGAAAAATATGGATACCAATGATGAATCTCTCCACGGCTGCTGATCGCTCTGCACAATGACCACAATTACTGTCAAATAACGAGCATATGCATAAATTATGAGTCATTTACAGATTGAACAGTTTTGTCAGCACCAGTCACACCAACACTGCTTTCTGCTAATTGAGAGCAGCGCTAATGTGATTACAAATAACATTTATTTCCATTTGGAGGACATGTGACATCTACCTCACCTATGAGTGCTGTGACGTCTCGGCAGTGACTGATGATCAAACCTTCAGGATTTATTTGAAAGGAGGGAAAAGAACGAATAACACTTCTCTCAGCTCCGAGCAGAATAATGGAAAATTAATATCGTCTACAAAGAAAAAAGCAACACTTGTAAGAGCTCAGAAAAAGCTGGACAGTTACTTCCTTTACTCTCTGCAGAACACCCTCAGGAGTGAATTTATTTGTGACAACAGGCAACTGCTGCATCAAGCGTGAGACTGCAGGAACTGTTTAATGGGCCAACTACAAGAAAACAAGTTTACGAAATGAAAAGAAAAAAATACAGGGCAACTTTTGAAAGCACAAAACATATTTGGAAGTTTAAAAGCAGAGTGAAACTGCTCCTGGCTAATCAGCTTACACCAAGTGGAGTTTGGCAGCAGGCACAATGGTTTCCTATGTCAAAACACTATGATTAATTCAAGCTGTGCCCTCGCAAATAAAGATAAAAACTTCCCTGTGCTGAGGCGAAGAAATAAAATAGTCCCCTTTCTCTGCCTGTGAAAAGCAAGGCTTAAAAAGTCCCATTGATATGCAGCACATGACTTTGTCTTTAATCTGTATTTTGAAATTGGGAGGGGGGGGGGGGCTGCATGGCATCAAAAGAAGGGCAGCTTCAATGGCTCATGAAAGCCTTGTGTACTGAGCTCAGGGAGAAGTCTGTTTGTCTTTGGAAAGCTCTGGGCTTTAAAGACGGGGACCTGGAGGTCTGAGCCAGGCCGAGGGGATCGCTGTGCTGCTGGGTGCAGCGGCCTCCAGCCAGCGTGGGTGAATGACCTGATGTAAATTAATGGGGGGGGGGGGGGGAGGGCGGGGGCTGGGTGGTGTGACTTTGTGAGTGTGTGTGCATGAGGGCAGTTTAAAAAGCCATCAGTCAAAGTTCTCTGCTCCGTTCCTTAAATAATGAGAAGCTGCACAGTGACCTGTTACTCAAATTAACCTGTTGATGCTCTTTGCACTGTCGTCACCTTTTGTCAGTAATGTGTGTTGTTTCTCTGTAAATGGTAAAATAATCTCGCTGATGGCTCGTACACTAGAAGTGCACTTTTAAAACAGCAGCGTTTTGTTTGCAAAAAGTTTGGCTGTTGTCTCATATTTATGTTTGCAGGTGCGTTGTGGTACACATTCAGAGTTTGTAACATGTGAAGGTTAATCTAACACTTTAACTCCGCCTCCCTTTGGATGTGCTCCACCTACATCAAAACAAATGGACTACTTTTGATCACCTGACCCTCGCCTCGGACTTGCAGAGATTCAGGATTTATTGCACTGCCGGACAGACAGGCGGCTTCGAAGGATGATGAGGATGAAGGGTTTGCTGCCTGGATCATTTTTACTGACAGGGATTCGTTTTGAAACCCACAGCAAAGGCTGAAAAGGGTCTAATCTGACAACACACACAGTCCACGTTCACGTTCATGCATCATTCATCGCGGTGGGGTGACAGGATAACGTCTGTGGACCCCGGTGGCGATGCTTCAATGATTAATAACCAGCTGATCAGAAAAAGTAAAGATATTCTGTTCATAAAAAGGAAGTGACCAAAGACACGTGCACGTGCATCAGATAGAGGCGTAGAAGAATGAGCGTGCACGTAAACCAGCGTTCAGCCACACACACACACTTTCAGTGTGCTGGACTGCATGTGCCACAGTGTGTGAGTGCACACCCTTAACACAGTCAGACCTTCACTGCATTAACTACAACTGTGGCAGTGGTTTCAGTGTGTGTGTGTGTGTGTGCCCGCCCCCCCGCTGCGTGTGTTTGTTATTCACTGTGAATTTGGGAGTCCGGGTGAGTCCTCTTGCACAGCATGGGCACTCCTCTCCGTCGGACCACACACACACGTTTCACACACTCCTCCGCGGACACACACACGTGCACTCACAGAGCCACTTAATCCCATTTCCCTAAGCAGTCCAATGCACGACGCTGAGAATCCCATCAATGTCACAGTTTGAATCACTGCAGTACAATCAACTGGCAGCTACTGAGTAGAAAACCAATGAATCTGTCAACTCGCTGGCCTGGTGAAAGGAGAAAAAAGCCTCTTTGTTTTAGTGCCAGCGCCCGAGGGCGGCCATCCGCCAGCAACAATGGCGCTGCCATGTGGACGGAGCGCACACCCATCACCTGAGAATCAAACCAATAAACACACATTATCTTTCCCAGTGGCTGTAATAATTTCAGCGGAACAATAGGCGGCATTTCATTCGAGTTTCTCCGGGAGAGACTGTTATTACAATTAGACGCTTTTTGTGCAAATCTGCTGAGTATTCGAGGGTGAAAGGGGGACTCGCGATGGCCAGGAGGGAAGAAGGGAGCTGAAAAGATTTTCTGGATGAAAAAGGAAGCAACAGGTGAGAATAACACGGGGTGAAAGACATGCAGAGAGGTTTTTTTTTTGGTCCTCTTTTCATTTTGTCTTGTCTCGGTCTATTTGCATAATTAGTGAGGAGGTTATTGCCAGGGGTGCCGGGCCTTGAAAGCCACTGGCCTGGAGGAATAATTAAGCCGCTCTCTTATCCCTGGCATCTTCGGAGTGCAGAAAGCCAGCAAGTGATCTAAGAGTGTGCGCGGGCCAAAACGCAAGCTGATCCGTTCTGAATGGGAATGATGTTGTCTTCTAAGAAAGCCTAATGCATGATTTATGCTTTGTGGCACCCTTTCAATGAGAAAACAGAGTTATTCCAAGCAACTGTGAAAGACCTCTCAACACACACACACACACACACACGGGCAATTTTATCTAGTCGAGGGAGGTTTGCTGAGCACGCAAAGCTCTACTTCATATTCACACACGTTCACATCTGGGAGGTGCCAAGTGCATCTACAGTCTGCTGCTGGCTCCAGAGCCGCAGCGCTGCAGCAGCCCACAGCCGGCATCTGCTTTTCCAGCCCGCTCCACAGTGTTTAAACCAGCCATGACACAACCGCTTCTGTCTGCGAATCCTTTATGTTAATGCAGGGGAAAGAACTACATGTGGCGACAAGAAATTAGCTTGTGCGTTCTGCTGCAGTAATTTCAACTGGAGGCCACACAAGTTAAAAGTTCGGACCCTTCAGCTGCTCTGGATTACAAACTGCATCATTTCGTTCGCTTTGGTCCAGTTTTAGCTGTTCTGCGCTGGTTTCCTGTGACATTCAGCATCGATTCTAAGGTTCTCCTCCCTCATGGGTCAGGACCAAGCTGCTCTGCTAACTCCCTTGTTCTCTATTTGTCTTCCAGAACTCTGACCATCTGCTGCTGGTCTGTTGGAGGTTTCCAAATCAAAGCTCTGCAGGATCTCGATTCCTGTCCAGATCAAAAAGCCCCTTGGGCCAAATTTCTGATATTGGGTCACATGAATAAAAACTGATTTGACTTGAAACACAACTTCTGACCCCAGCATTGGTCAAACCTACCAAACTGCATTTTAAAGGGCCGGTACACCAAATTACACACAAAAAAATCCCCAGTGTATTTCTGAACACAGCGGTTCAGTTTGTCACCATGAAGATCGACCTGAGACACGTCTGCATTCACCTCGATACAATGAAAGTCAATGAAACTGTATTTGTGGAGCTCAATGCACTGAAAAATAACATTTTCAAAAATTCAGCTGGAACATCTCTGGTTAATCCACAGGGACACACCGCCAACACATTCCTTTGAAAGACCTTTTAATAAGATAAGATAAGATATTGACTCCACGCCGCAGCAGCAAGAATACAAAGGAGAGTAGAAAGAAGAACAAATAGACAACAAAAAATATGCAAAATAAAATCAACTATAGAGGCCGTGTACATTATATATAAAAAGAGTGTAAAAATATTTTGAGTAAAATGTAATAAAATACTGTGTCTTTGTACTACGGCACAGTAAAAAATACACAGCACGGTAAAATTATGTAAGTAAATATATATAATATAGCAGCAGATAAGTTGCACAGGTGTTATGGATATGAGCATATGTTGACACAAAGAAGTGCTGCAAACCAAAACTAATATTTTGTGTCGTCTTCTCCCTTTTGGCTCATTTGTGTAAAATGATCCTTTAAATGCTGAAGAAAATGAAAAGTTGTGGTAACTGAACTTTAGATTGGTGAAATAAAGAAAATCATTCAAAAAACAAGACGAACTTCTCAGGCAGTTTGTCTCGAATAAAACATGAAACATTTCAGACTCTAACTCGTCACTAAATTAACTGTAATACAGATAAAAGCAGCTGAGATGAGAAATCAAGAGACGACCTGAGGACAGACGGGATTGGCAGGGACTTTATTTAACTCTCAGAATTACATTCGAGCCTGTTTCATATGAAAGTCTGTCAAACAGTAACTCACTTTATTAATCCACGGGCGAGTTCCGCCTTCATATGAGCAAATCTCTCGTAATGCGAGTCTGCGCGTCTCAATCTTGGACGGGGGAAACTCGTTTTAGAGCGAATCTGGTACAAATAATAAAAACACTCCTATAAAAGTTGACTGATGCGAGAACGGCATCAAGCAGAGTCGACCAGCTTTAACCTGGAGCCCGCTGGCCTTTATCCTTCATGTTTAGCCCACAGTGGCAAATTAAACATCGCTTCAAATAAAGCTTTAATCCCTCCCCAACCTCTCCAATCTCACTACGACACAAAACCGCACGGCCATGTTCTCAAAAATGATACGTCAAGGTCACGCCTGGAAAAATGGACCGAGTTTTATTAGCAACTTGATTCAGAAACCACACGGAGGAAGAAGATCCAAAATATTCTGCAGGACACATTGGGGTTGAAATTTCCCCTTGGGTGGTCGGGAAAAAACATTCCACTGGGCTGATTAAGTGTTTAATAAGCAGGGAAACGTCTCATGTGTCTGTGATAGTTAGTAATTACACCACGCACATCCCTCCACGGGCCAACCTCCGAGCTTTCCTGCATCTGGTGTCCCGTCCTGTTGAGGTCAGGTGAAATATTAGAAGAAACAGGCCACTCGAGCCAAACGGACGTCTTCATTTCCCTGCTTGGTGCTGCAGCAGGTGCTGGTTTCTGATGAGTCAGGAGGCACTCGGCGTTTCTTTAATCTGAGGCTGGACGTCACTGAACGCTGTGACCGCGCTCGCGTCAGGTCGTTCAAGGTGAGCGCCTCCATCTTTTGGATAATCCCTCCAGTTCTTGTTCAGCTTGATGACGGCGAGCTGTTCCACATTTTGAACAACCTTTAATTCTATGTCAGGGAAGATTGAATACCAATAATAACTTTGCATTTCAGATTTTTCTTCCCCTGTGTCGTCCTTCAGGGTCACACTGGGACTATTCTGTCCTCTCCGGCTTAAAGAGCAAACAAACATGTACCTGCTCAGCTCGTTTGTTCCCAAATGTCTTTTACTACAGATGATCACAACCCTGCACCTGGAAACTGGCTCAGCGGTGTCTCAATCAAGCTGTTTTGGCCCTGATCCAGATCAGAGTCCTTGAACCTGACATCAGACAAGCATCACTTTGGCCTAATCGAGTTACTCGTGGTACCAACGCTGATGAGCGACAGCTGATCTGACCTGCTGCCGCCACACTGGTCAGAAGGGACAGTCAGAGCCGGCTCAGAAGGAGAAGCTGCTGGCTAAATGCTCTCTGAAGGTGCTCTCCTTTGGAAACAGAGTCCTGAACTCGCTGCCCCTCACTGACCTGCAGACTGTGACTTCTTGAAGCTTCAGCACATCCAGCTTCCAGGTACTGCTGCCGCTCTGCGTGTGGATATGTGCACGCTGGCAGCACCGTGTTGATTCTCCACCGTACATGTAGAGTGATTACAGCACTTTGATCGACGCTAGCTGCTATGAAAGGCGTGCAGATACAGACGTCAGCTCATCCGCTCGCCTCAGTGACAATGATCTTGTTTGCTGTTGTCGAGCTGCTGTTATCTCCTGCGTATCTGCCGACCCTGCACGCTCATTATAAGCCCTCGCTGGCTGCTGAGCCTGGATGAATGCAGCCACTGTGGCAGCTTCCTGCAACTTCACCTATTAACACTTCTTTTGTCAATCATAACTCGCACCTTTTTTTTTTTGAGTTTACACCAACAACAGTGTCAATGTCAACCAATTTGCATGAAAAGAAAGTTCACACTTTCACTTTCATTGATGAACGAGGTGAAGTTGCTACGAGCTAATTGACAAAAAGTTGGTGTACCAACTCTTCCTGTGCTTAATGAATATACATGTTGTGTACGCTCTTTTCTGGACTGACGTGCTGAAACGCAAAGCAAACAAACCGCAGACGACAAAAGGAACAAAGCCAGTTGGGTTGTTCTGTACTTTCTTGAATTTAACACAGGCGAGCCGCGCAGCTTCACCATCTGGTGCATAGAAGGTTTTCTCTGACACTCGGCAACTTCACCGCCCGTCCATCAATCATTCAACGGCTACCCACATGCAATCCTGCACAGCCATGTGCAGAGCCCTCACACGCGCACACAAATATGCTTACTAATCTATTTCACTTAATCCCACACACACAGACACTCACTTGCAAACCAACTCAGAGCTGGTTAGAGTGACGAAATAGACATCAGCATGCAAGCTAACACACATACACGGCCACGCTTTCAGAAAACACACAACACAAACACCCACAAAGACAGAATCAATCACTGGCAGGGCGTCTGCAGCAACAAATCGCCTAGGGGCCATTTTTCCATCTCTGTCTGCCTCTCCCTGACATTTTCCGAGACATTAAAAGCCACTGAGTCTTGACAGGAACTCAGACCAGATGACACAATTAGCCCATATTCTGTGTTGACAAAGCCTGGCAGGTTAGACCATAGAATCTATCAGGAAAACACAGACGAACAGAAGGGAAATGTAAATGCTGCATTTGTATTCTAAGAGCTGCCCTTTTATTCTGTTTGTCTGCTGCGTGGTACCATTATTACTGTGTAATTGATCTCAGCATAGGAACACAGCGTGGCATAAAGATCCACCTCAGAAGGCACATAAACCTCAACCAGGGAGGAAACACTGTGATCAGCAGCAATAGGCTGTTTGCATATGATGTCACGTCACTCTTTTGTTGTGGCGCGAGCTGCAGATGGAGGGCAGGAAGTGATTTTCTGCATAGGAAGCACGATAACACACACTCAAAATGTTCTGCATCGTGTACGGTTGCTGAAATCGATTGAACCGAGAAACCACAAGGAGCTTTTATTGAGTACCAAAAGGGTGAAAAATGCGAGAATTTGACAGAAAAAAGCCAAAAAAATGTCTTGTTAACCACCTGCAGTCGGAAGGAGACGAGTCGGACAATGGTGGAAATGGCGTAACGTTAGCTACTGTTTCAAATCTACTATACAGTACAACAAGTTCTGAGAACAAATCCGTCAGTCTCACCTATTGTGCGAGGCATCATGCCTTGTCGTGGCATCAAGTTGTCATCAAGGCCCTCCAGGCCACCGTACAAGGAGTGGGAGATTCGGCGCTCGTGGTCGTCCAGAGAGGTGTTCATGGTCTGAGATCCCAGCGGACTCCCTGGTGCCTCCTGAATGAGGAAGGAGGTAAGATCAGAATCATTTTATTCAGTCAGTCTTTGTTCTTTACTGTCCTGCATCGTTTACTCTCCCTGATCAGGCTCATAAACCTTTGCAGGTTATATTCACAGAGCACAAACACGAGGCAGAAAGAGCTCCAGTCCCACTAATTCTGGAGGAAAGTCAGAGAGTGAGGCGGAAGGGAACCTGCCATCCTAACGTTTAACCGTAATGGATGGACACAGGGTCCGCTATCCATGCTAATGCTAGCAGTGTGATAACCAGGGTAAATGAGCATGGATTTCCAATAGGCTGTTAAGCCACAGGCTGTTAGCGAGCTAGTTTTCCCCCTCAGGGGACGTTAGCTTGCTAGCATCTTGACATTTCCCTCAGGACCCACGATGACAATCACTTGTTTGCTGGACAAATAGACCATTTGCTGGCTCTGTCACCCATAAACACACGTCCTCGGCCTTTCCACGGTGTGTGTGTGTGTGTGTGTGTGTGTGTGCGTCTGTGTGTGTGTGTTTGTTTGTCCTTTGGATAGTTAACTGTATTGATTTGCTATGGTTTCTGCATTTATTGCTGAAGGTGACGATAGCTCTTTGCCATAAAGATAACCATCGCCACAGCATCCCATAACAAACAATAACACTCAACTTAATGCTGGAACTAAATTACTCTGATCAACGACTGGAACTTGCTAGACTGGGATTCAATTTTGGCAGATCTTTGCCCACTAAATGGTTGAGGTGCTGTAATAAACACCAGCGAGCAGATTCTGATCTGCACAAACAGTCCAGGACACGTGTGGGTATATGAGGAGAAGCCAAGTGGCAGAAAACATAAAAGAACATAAAAGTATCAGTACTGCAATGCATCAAAAGTACATAAGTATTTTTGTTTTTGCAAATGTACTTAAATATCAAAACGGTGATGGTGCTGCATTTTTACGCAAGCATCATTTTAATGTCTCAGCCGGCTGCTGTAGAGCCAAATTTAACATGTTTAGAAGTTGATCATCCTGTGGTGGAGTATAAAGTACGACATTACCTTCTATAGGAAGGAGTGTGAAGTGAAATACTCCAGTAAAGTAAGTACAGTGTTTAAGTAAAAAAATAGAAATTCATATTACAGGATTTCATCTTCAACTATAGATGAAAAACATCCGTATTTTCACTTAATTACTGGACTAATTAAATAGCTTGAATCACAGTTAACAACCAATCGAACCTTCGCACGGATGCAACAACTCTTCCATGGGAACAAACTAATCTCTGAGGTCGCCATATGGCGCCGTGACTGCTGGCACGCGCCTGCTCTCGACTTTAAATGAGATAGTTAATGAACTGGCCGGCTGAGGGGCCGAGGTGAAACGCCTCAGTAACAGCCGAGGGGATTCGCCGCACCGAGGGCGCGCTGACAAATCGCGCCGCAGCTTATTGCATATTCAGGCTGATAATTGAACTCCGGGAAGGTCTGGATCCCGCCGGGCGCAGACCGGCTGCTGTGGGCTCACTGTGCTTCTGTGGGGATGGAGGAGGGAACGGCAGCAGTCGGGCTTGTGATTTATACAACGGCAAACATTAGAGATTGATCTGAGATCGCTGTCAGGGGATGGAAACATGGAAAGAAAGTAAACACAGGATCACTTGATCCCAAATGTCAGCATGACGATCCGTCAAACTGAGCCACAGCTTTCCTCTCACAGTAATTGGCTCTGACTTGAATTGAGCTAATATTTGACTGACAGCTGCTTATGAGGTATGAACATCTATAGTGACTTTGTAAATCAGCCTCTTTGACTATGAGTGTATTAAATTGTTGTTTTCCTCCTCTCTGAGTGGCTTGGACACTACTTCTTATAAATAGCCAGATACTTGGACAGCCTCAGGCCATGCCTCCGGCTTTGCATGTGAAGCGGAGATTGACAAGACTCCCAGCGCTCAAATTTTATTCATCCAGGCGGCTGTCTGTGTAGCCTCACTGCGTTGACATGGCCGCACTACACACACACGCACACACACACACACACACGACACAACACACACACACACAAACACTGTTTCTGTTTGCACACCAAGACACAGAAAGATCCCTGAAAACAAATGCATACATGCATAAGCAGGCTGTACAAAAGCACAAACTGCACACTCATAACACACACGCACGCACACACACACGGGCAAGACACAAAGACGTGTGCGTGTACACACACAGAGACACACAAACATAAAACACACCTCCAGGCTTAGCCTCTGCTTTCAATTACCAGACGGACCGAGGGGAAATCAAAACTTTGACACACCAGGTTGGAAAAGGAGAGCAGGGAAGCCAGGCGATGCCAGAGGCGTGCACGTGCACGCAGACGTGCACGGCCATACGCAACCACACGGCGCTGCCGCTGCACACAGACTCGGCCTCGGCTTTCAAGCAGGCGACAGGCCGGGGTGTACAGAGAATGTGAAAACATGACATTGAGGGGAGGAAAAAGTTGTGTAGGTCCGTCTGCAGCCTTGTTTTATAAAAAAAAAAAAAAAATCCTCCAGCTGCCTCGAGGGAGGTGAGCGTGCGTGGGAGGGGGTGGTGAACTGCTACGACCTAACTATTTTTATTTCATGAGACAATTCATTGCTGCTCATGAGGGTATTTCCCAGTGGTTTGTTTTGGGTTGTGTTGTGCATTTTTTGCAGACGGTCTTATTGAAGCGGCGCTGCGAGTGTCTTTATTCACACGGCAGCGTCACATGATTCACTTTCTTCATTTCATCACAGAAAACACACAGAGACAACAATTACAACCACTTTGATGTGAAATAGACTAGAAATTGACCCAAAACTCGAAAATTTGATCTTTTTGATTTTAATTTGAAGTTATTAAATTAAATGTCGCATCTGCAGCGGCACAAAAATCACTGATCGTTTATCTCAAACTCTGAAGAGTTTTAACCTGTGAAGAAAGTCTGAGCAGTAACTGTGGACGAAAGCAGTCCCCCATCGTTCCTCAGTCACACGTTGGCATGTACTGGTGCAGGGTGTTTGTCCGCCCAGTGTCTCCACTGGAATCGCTCAGGGGTCGACAGGCGACCTCACAGAGCTGCAGCTGTAACATGAAGCTCTGAGGTGTGAACATGCTGCAGCAAAAGGTCAGAAACGCTCAGTCGGGCTAAATAAAGGAGGAATCATTCTGTTTATAAGTGCTACCATATCTCCATATTCATTCATTCATTCATTCACTCATTCATCCACAGTCTCTGCTCAAGTGAAAGCAGCTGGTGTCTGCCTTCCTCCTTCGTCCTTACCTCGTTCCTCTTGGCCACCCGTCTGGCCACGATGAGCTGGATCATCCCTCGTTTGTTGCCTTCCGTCGACATGGACTTGCGTAGCGTCTCCATGGCGTCCTGGTTGGTTTTGCCCAATAGCGACTCGCCGTTGACGGCGATCAGCTGGTCGTTCACTCGAAGCCGCCCGTCCTGTTGGCGGACAGGAAATCACACGTAAAAAGGTGTTTTGATGTTCGAACTCGCGTTTGTCCGACTAGCAAACAGTAAATGCTGCGATAGATAAAAACATCCATATTCCCAACATAACAATAACCATTATCCAATCAGACCAACCGTCTCACTCAGAGTGTATCCTGATTCCAGCCGTGATCTAATCTCCAGCACAGATGCGTACCTTTAAGTGCATTATTACGTTCTGTCAACACACACTTGTTTGTATGAAAAACAATCAAGTTGAAAGACTGGAAATTGACTGCAGCGCAGACATCAACAGAAAATGGGGCACTTTGTGTTGATAGATTTTATCACAGATGAAGCTTTTCTTCATAGTTGCTGAGGAACAGAAAAGTCATTTTATTTCACTTTGTCTGCCAAAAGCACGTGGAGGGATTTGAAACAGGCCGAAAAAGCTGCCTGTTGCATCACTGCGACACCTGTCACTTCCTCACAGATCGTCTGCACTCATTAGAAAGTGACACTCAAGGCCTCCTGTGTCACATAGATGTGGTGTCAGTGTGACAGGCTGCTGGGTTTATTCAGAACAGGTAAGAGCAGCAGCTCACCAGGTGCATCAGGTTAAACAGAGATACACGCGGTCCTTTAGCAAATCTTCTATTTCTGCTGCTGAATAAATCGACTGACTGTGGCTGTAAAAACCAATAAAACCACAAAGAAATGTTTCTGTTGATATGAAGACTGTATTTATTCTGTTTAAGCTGAGCTGAACCATGAACTCCGTAAGATCACATACAAACTATCCCATCATTTATACGAAACGTCTTCTCTCCATATTTTCACTCACACCCTCATTAATTAGAGCAGACGCCGTCGTACCTTGCAGGCTGCGCCTCCGTTAATGATGGATTTGACGAAGATGCCCAGGTCAGCGTGGTTCTCCTTGGAGCGGTTGCCTTTGACGCTGACGCCCAGCCCGGCTGATCCCGAGTCACTGAGAGGGATCTCAAAGGTCAGGAACTCTCTGGTCCCGTCTGGAGTCAGGACCAAGTCGTCCTCCTCCGTCTTCTGGAAGTGAAGGAAAAAAGAAAGCGAGAGTGACGGATTTAGATTCTGGACTTATCCACATTAAACTTATCCACAAACACACCGTATTTAATCATCCAAAGCAAAGACATGCATGCATTTACTCCAGCAGTAAAGCAATAAAACAAAAGCTCCAAAGGGCCAAAGTTAAAGGACATTCATTTGGCCATTTGAGGTTAATGAAAAGTACTTGCATATAAATTGCAGCCTTGGAGATAGCAGGGAGGTAAATCAGAGTGCAAGCTCATTAGCTACATCAGATTTATTAGTGTTAAACAGACCAGCGCTCCTAAGTGTTAAATCAGGTACTTAGTTTCAGCAGGCAGGGACTTATCTTCTGTAATCAAGGCACGGTGCTCCGGTTCATCAGCACTAAAGCACGTAGGTGGTTCTTTAAACTTTTAGGAAAGTGTCAGCCTCAAATTAGAAAGGGATTTAATCAGAATCAGGAAGCGGTGTGTTGTTTCAGTGCTGCACGCTGATGGAGAGCGAGGCTGTAAAGATCAAAGTTAATGCATTCGTGCGTGGAGCTCCTATTCTACACATGAAACGCCTGACGTGTAGCCTCAAGCTACTTTTCATCAAAACGTCTTCATTCTTGCAGCTCCTCATCTCACGCGCAGGAAGCAACTGGGCAACAGTGGATTGTATCCAGCTCCACCAATCAGAAACAATATCAGTCTAGCTTTGTTTATACTGGAGAAATTCATGCAGGGTTGCAACATGAATTGCTACAAAGAAATCAGACCTTAAGGGCAACGTTCTAACTAAACACGTCTATGTGCGTCGTGCATGGAAGAAGCTTCTAGCCTCTGGGAGGAAAGCGAAGCATGCAGCTAAACAAATGCCATTAGAGAGCTTTTATTCTGAAGTAACACAACATCCTGTACATGCAAGTATCCTCAAACACAAACTTTAAACACTGTGATGCTTCAATGAAACAGAAGAGTCAATGAACAAACAAGCCCAGCCTGAACCTTCCTCTCATAGTTAAGCTTAATCCTGAGTCCTAAACTTCAGTCCTTATCTTTACAAAAATAAAACGTCTTCACTGCAAACGTCTAAAACTCTCAGCTTTTTAATGGGACTCAGGCAGAAGTATGAAGACTCCCTAAAGAACAAATCTGAAATGCCACACACCTGTATCGTGATGCCAAGTGTGTCAAACAGGCAGTAAACTTCCCAGTAACCCTGCATGAACACAGCAGCCTAATTGACATGCTGAGTGCTCTCTCTCTCTCTTCCCCTCCACAACAGGTGCTTCTCTCACTCTTTCTCTATATTCATTCCCCCCCTCTCTTCCAGCTCAACAATAAAAAGCTATTCTCTCCTGCTTGTTATTTGACAGCTGTCCTCTGAATAGATGGGTGCGTGCACGCTCACGCCTGGCAATTATTGTGCACGCCTAATGAATTCAATCATCGGGCTCGGTGTCAGCATGTCATTAGCTCCTTTTGTTTGCTGGGAGAGAGATGGAATTGCTCTGGGTGGAACGCAGGGGGAAGAAAGAGGGATGGAGGGAGAGGCGAAGCGGGGAAGGGGGAGGTGGGGGAGGCAGAAGAGGAGGAGAAGGGCAAAAACGAGGATGCAAGAAGGAAAGGGAGGGAGCGGCAGGAAGGAAGGAAGGAGGGAGATAAGGAGAAGCAAGCATGAAGCGTAGAGCGTCTGCATGTTTCACACAAATAAAAGCTACCTGGAATAATTCAGAGATAAAATTAAAAACAAAGCCGGAAAAAACAAGAGGATTTTAATTATTCTGGAACCTCAAGTCCAATTCATTCTGCCGGGAAACGAATTTAAGGCTAATTAAAAAGCAACTCACTAACGACATAATCCTCTTAAACGGCAAATGGTCAGAAAACAGGAAATTAATTATCACAACTCAAAATACGAGCCATCAGTAAAGCAGATGTGACGTCATTTCAAGGTTAAAAATAAAACAGCTATTAACTGATAAAGGATTTATCTCTTATACATCTGAATCTTCATTTAAAAGAATTTCATTTCCAAATCCCACATGCCACAAACTGCCTGTTAGCATCATAGCATCATGTTAAGGCTAAAGCAGCATCGCTTGTCCTGTCAGTGGATGAAGCGAACGTTAGCTGAAGCGGCTAAAGCGCAGCGCTAACGGCTGCATCATCAGAGATATTAAGATGGGCTGAAGTTTTGGTATTAGATCTATTATCTCTTAAGCAACTGTGCCAACTGGTGGTTAAGTTAAAGCTACTAAATGCAAGCAAAATATGTTCAACTTTGACTTTTCTTCAACTGACTGCTTAAAAAAACGATGAATTCAGGAGGAACAGCTAAAATCTGATTTCTTTCCCACACACACAAAAAAAGGTAGGATACCTTGTTTAATGCACAACCTCAGCAGGCCTGGAGATTCATTTACAGGCGCAGAGGATAATCCCAATCCCAACACTGGTCAGAAAAATGCAAATGAGACATTTTCCTCGAACTGGTAAGCGCTACCTTTAAATAGCCGATTCAAGAGATTTTAAAGGACCTGACTGACGCTGATGAAGGCAGGGAGGAAGAAACACGAGTAAAGGAGTGAAAAATAAATAAACCCCAGGCAGCTCAAAGTGAGAGGAGCTGAATGAAGGTGAGGGGAGGGAGAGGGACGAAGACAAATCGAGCGAGGGTGAAAAGGCGAGGAGCCGAAGAGAAAAGGGCGAAAAGAAAGAGAGAGCGCCAGCGTGACAATGACGGAGTGAGCGAGCGAGGGAGTGTGAATGAAAGGCTGACAGAAAGGGATGAATCCTCGAGGAGCACAAAGGGAGACAGACGCCGCCACCTCGCTCACTGTACGTCTGTATCTCCCTCTCCGCCATGCTTTCCTTTGTCTACCTCTTTCCACCTGTCTCTTCTCCTGCTCCTCATTTCCTTTCTCCCCCAGCGTCGCCTCCCCTTTCTAACCTTCTTTTCTTTCTCCAGCTTCCACCATCTCCTCCTCCTTCTTCATCCCATTCGGTTGGGAGAAGAGTATGGCCGTTCTGAACGAGCCGCATTTAACGAACAAGCGTTTTCGCTTCGTTTTCTGGCACCGAGCTGCGAAAACTGACCTTTTGGAAAACGCTCTGCAGAAAAAGGAGCAAACGCAGCTTTGGAAAACCTGCTCAGTGATGTTCAGAGGACAACTTGTCTGTTAACAGGTGGCATCTGTATTTTAGGCTTGTTCAAGAAAAAGATGCAATGAGATGAGAACAGAGCTGCAACTGACGGCTGTGGAGTATTTTCAAGGTTAATTAATTTGTTTTTTTGGTCTATAAAATGTCAGAAAATGGTGAAAGACACCCGAGACAATGTTGTCAAAGGTCTGGTTTCGTCCACAACGCAAATACATTCAGCTTACTGTCACAGAGGAGCAAAGAAACCAGAGAATATTCACATTTAGGAGGCTGGAATCAGAATTTTCTTTAAAAATTACTCAAATCAATTAATCAAATGTCAAAACTAATTGATTAATCGTTGCAGCTCTAGAGACAGACTGTTTTAAACACAGCTGAGGGGCCCACAGACAGAGGAGGCTGATCAGAGGTTTAACCAGCTGAAATTCACTTCTGCAGTTCAGCAACTGAAAGACGACAAAGAGGAAGAAGAAGTTCGGCACATTGTTGTTATTCAGGGGTTTAAACATGATGTGAAACATGTGAACGGCGCTCAGGCGGATGCAGTTTAACTCTCCCACCCACAGCTTTCTGTCGCCTTCACTGCCCTCTCCCTCTTTTGTCGCTTTCTTCCACTCGCCTTCAGCCCTTGAACCTCTCCCGCTTCGCTCCTCTAACGCACAGAGCCTCCACTCCTCTTTGCATTCAGCAGAGTGAGTCAATTTTTAGCATTGAGAGAATTCAAAGTCGCCCTCTCCCCCACTTTCTTCTTCTTCTTCTTCTGTACACACTCGCACACACTTCTCTCCACTGAAACGATTAGCGGGTCGGCGGCGGCGGCGAGCTCAGCTCTGGCCGAGCAAACCTGTCGATTTGATGGCATCTGGAAAAGTCGCTTGAGGGGAATTAGAAAAAAAAGGAGTAGGGGGTGATGGCAAGGAAGGGGGGGTTCGAGGGACGCAGTGAAGGGTGTAATTGGTGGAGGGAAGTCGGGCGTGGAGAGCATTGTTGGCTGCCTACTGTAGCACAATCTATCTCTTTTTATTCATACTCTGTCCCTTTGCTCTCCATCACCACATTCACCTCTTCCTCTATATCATCCTCCTCATCCCTCTCTCTCCCCTGGATGGCCAAAAGTTTGCAAAGTGTCCACCTACATTTCATCTGCAAGCTAAAATCCCCTCCCTTCTCTTCGCTCCACCTTTTTTCTCTGATTTTTCCCTCACTTGTCCTTCGCCGCCCCTTCGCTCTCTTCTCCCGCTCCTTTTGACGCATCTCTCTGTAGCTCCACGCTGATAGTCCATGAATATCAAATACCTGTGCGATCGGCGGAGGTGAGACTGGCGCAGCATGCAGGGAGAGAGAGGCAGGTGTGTGTGTGTGTGTGTGTGTGTGTGTGTGTGTGTGTGTGTATCTATAGGTGGATACGTGTCAGTACAAACACACAGAACATGTGCACACACCACACATGTTCTCCTAATATACTGCGTCTGTGCCTGCACACACACCTTCGACTGCCAACACACACTACTGCCACAACAACGACAGCACGTACAAGAAGCATTTCATACACACACACACACAAACACACACACACACACACACACACACACACACACACACACACACACACACACACACACACACACACACACACACACACACACACTTCTCACTTGCTGCCCAAAACTAATCAGCAGCCCTCTTTGTATCTCTCTCTCTCCCCTTCTGGACAGTCGAACGTTATGAGGCTCGCTCTTTGGAGCTCCACCACCCACTACAAACCATTTATAACCTCATCCAACCTCGAGCAATTACACCAGCAGCTGCTCCACGTCGGTGCGCGCGAGTGCGTGAGTATACTTATGTGTGGACATGTAGTGAGTGTATGCGTCTGAGGTGTTTGTGTGTTTTGAGTTTGTAATGTGTAAAGTATAGTCTATGTGAGGGTATACTGTGTGTGAGTGTGTGTGTGCTGCATGGGTGGCTGTAATGTGTGTGTGTGCTGCATGGGTGGCTGTAATGTGTGTGTGTGTGTGTGTGTGTGTGTGTGTGTGTGTGTGTGTGTGTGTGTGTGTATGGGCCAGGTGGCAGCTTGAAACATCACTTTAATTAAGCTGGAGAGCCTGTTCTGCGGTAGAACGTCCCCCTCTGATTGACTCGTACGTGTCAGCGACGGGCCGCTGCAGAAACAGCGGCGAGCCTCTGAAAAGGGCCGCGACCATTAATCACTGCGCTTTCCTGTTGTGCTAACAATGATACCAAGTTATGTAACTCTGAGAATTACTCCCCGTTATGTTGAAAGCTCCATTATGCACCCAAAGCAGCAATACAACAGTGTAAAGGTCTTATACTTACCTGTGAAAAGTACATAAGTATTATGAGAAATATCAGAGTACTAAAAGTATGAAAAGTTGAGTGAGCAGATAAAATCTAAATTATTGGTCTGATTGGTGCTCATGGATGCGAAAGAACCGACAGATTTCCATTCATGAATTCACAAAAAAATAAAAAATCCACACATCTGTCTGTCCATATTTCTATATCACAAACACGCACACACTCACTCACACACACATATACATATATATGTGATATATAGATTTAATGTTGGGTACATCACATAGACTTACATTCATTTCCTGGAGACTTACCCTCACCTAAACCTTAACTCAAGTCCTCACATTTAATGATACACAATTTATAGGGACCTGCACTTTGTCCCCACAAGTACAGCGAGTCCTGTGTAAACAGATTTATGTCCCCACAACACGAGCAATCATACACATATACACACAGACAGACAGACAGACAGACAGACACACACACACACACACACACACACACACACACACACACACACACACACACACACACACACACACACACACAGGGCTACTGGGCTTCATCATCGATGTTTAAATGAAATGTGAAAATCTTTCGCCCGTCGGTAATGACCTGTTTAATGACATCATAATTATACAAAATTGAGTGATTTGTTTCTGTGCTAACATTATTATCTTTAGATAAGCAGACGTTTATCTTGCACTACGCGTTTTCATCAATGATGGTATGTTATCCAATTACAATGCAGTATTTAGCAGATTTAAGCTAATAATTGCATACACAGTGACAGCGTCACACTGAAATGCAAATGAAGCTGTGCTAACGACGACGTGCCATGAAACGTGTTGGATGCATCAAACTGTTCTGATTTGACCAGATCGTCCGACACAAAGCCGCCACAGCGACACACCTGTTACAGACATACTGCTCTAAGACTTTAAACACTGTCAACTTGACGTATTTGCTGTGTCATCTACAGCCAACACATGTTCTGCGACGCTGAACGTTATATCAAGTCATCAAGGGAACCTTCATCATTTCGCTACAACGTGCTAACAGATTGCCGTTTCATAACAGCTTTGAGTGCGCAGAGGAGAGGAAACGTGCACGTGTGATAGATAGCATCTTGGCACGGTGTTGCTGCAGCATTACTGCTGCTACCGCTGATGGCTTTTCAATATAGCATTGCAGTAATTTTCCATAAGCCTGTGTGACTAATGGCGTAAACAATGGAGCCGAATGTTCACGTTATGGGCCCATTATGGAACTATCAGGGCAGGCATGTAAAGACGGATGCCTTTGATCAGCACTCTATTGTGGAAGCCAGGTGCAGGGAAGAGGATTTGCGTCTTTAAGTGTGTCTTAAGTGTGTGTGTGTGTGTGTGTGAGGAAAAAGAGGGAAAGCGAGGAAGAATGGAGTGAAAAAGAGACATGAAGGAAGGTAACAAAAGACAGAAACAAGAGAGATCCAGAGGAAATTAAAGAGAGAGTGAGAGCTGCTGGGAGACAGAGGAACCCCACAAAGTGCTTTGTTTCTACACACCATTGGCAAAGCAATGAATTGCTTAAACGACTCCCGGTCTATTTGTGAGGCCACCCGAAGTATCTCATTTGCTTCTGATGCGTTTTCCCTATGCAGCGTAATGACTCAAGGTGGGGATGTCATGCAGCAGTTACCTCAATCAGCCAATGGGGTTTCCCGGCTGTCACGGGCTGCCTCGGATGCTGCAGGGAGCAGTCAAAGTCAACAGGTTAGACAAGAGCCCCTCAGATGGAAACACTTAATAACTCAAAGCAGGAATGTGATGAGCCACAGAAATATGGAGTGACGCAGCCAGTTATTTCACACGGAGGGTCGGAGGGGTTGAAGGAGATTAGGATTTAAGATTTTATAAAGATCTAATCCAGCAGAGATTAGCTTTGCTGCACAAAAACCAATAAAGTGGAATGAGTGACAGTTCCAGCCACCCACATGCTTGAAAGCTGAATACAATAAGCAGAGTGTCACACACCTAATGACAGTCTCTCGTGGACTGCTGCAAAAACGTGGATCATTTTTGGGTCATTGGACCGATTTCAAGAAGTGAGTGCTTTTTCCACTTCAGCTCTCGCATTTTGTCTGCCGTGTAACCCTCGACAGAGCTCTCTCTCACAGGATGAGTCATGGCGTGCCAACCTCAAAAACCCCGACTGGAGTGCCGACAATCCCGCAGGTCCACAAGCTGTCTCCATATTCTATTCTGTTTGCTTTAACGTCATTAACTGAACGTTTCTGAACCGAGCAAAGGGCGAAAAACAGAGCGATTAAAGCCATTAGAATAAAAAATGATCGGATTCATGTAAGCTCTATTAAAGCACACAGGCCAGCAATTCACCTTGACTGAAGCCGATTTTCTTCTTTATGCAAACTGCCTGAATGGACACTTCAATGCATGCACACGGATAATACAGTCCATTATCAGTAGGATGAGGCGTGGATGTAGTTCTGTTTATTGTGTGCATTACACACTATGTGGGGTCTTATCTTTGCAAACTGACTGTGCAAGTTGTTTGTCGCTGCACAAAAGCTGCTCGGTACAATTCTAGTTCACTGAACTTTAAAGCTTCCTGTCCCTCTTAAAAGCACTATTAGTACAAGAATTTTGATTAAATCATCATTTAAGTTACTTTTCAACCAAAACTGTCAAACATTCGCTTTTCAAATGTGAGGATTTGTTGCTTTTCTTTCATTATTAAGTCTAATAGTTAAATTTTTGGGCCATTTCGGACAAAACAAGCAGTTTGAAGGAGTCTGGGAACCGACAAGTTGAAATTCTCCACCATTTTCTGAAAATCTTTAGACTTAGAGAATCAAGTAATGAAAAAAATAACCAAGAGATTAATCATGAAGAGTCGTTAGTTTCCGTCTGAACTCTCAACATCCGACGCTCCCGTCATCTACTGGAAAAGTATCTATTACTTGAAAATGGATACTCGTCCGTTAAAAGCCGCCCAGTTCTGCTAAATCCACACCCTGCGTCTATAGCTGAACACCATCACGGTGCCTCTGCTGCTGTTGTTGGCGGCAGATGTTTAAAATGAGGCGCCTGACAACAGATAACATCTGAAAGGCGCTGGATCCATTATGGCGGTTGATGTTCCGGGAAAGGGCGAGGAGGAGGGACTCATCTGGAGGTTTGGAGTTCAGAAGGGAGGGAAGGAGGGAGGTGAGAGGAGACAAAATGGGGGAGAGCGGAGACAGTATGGCCGTGGTGCGTCTCTCTGACTCCCCTCCCTGTGGTTGCATTGATTTTCAGAGAGGTAAACATCCAAAATAAGAGCAGACGACGGCTGCTTTTACTTCTCTAAGTCCTTAAAGGTGCACTGGGCAGGTACTTCTAAATACACATGCATTTAGTCTCAATCTACTTTTGCCAAGGGTGGTTCATAACAAGCCAATTAATAACGTGAGATTTACTGAAGCGTCAGCAACTCGCATGACGAGGCTGCAGCTGATGTGGCGTGTTCCTCTGCAGGCTGACGGATGATCCACGTCGTCACGAGACGCGCCAGCTGCAGCCACAATCATCGACAACGCCCCGCCGTAACGTTCCTCCACCAATCAAATTAACTGGCCAATTACACTTCTAATGTGCCACGCAGACACAGCCAATCACACGCGCTCGGCCAGATGCAACCTGAAGGTAAGACCAGATGTGAAGACGCGAAGTCTGCGGCCGTTAAATTACAGCTCGAGTTGGGTTTGTAAAGGGAGAGTGATGGAAATGTGAACGGCCTTTTAATTCCAGCAGTAAAGACAGACGAGCTTTTAGCAGCTGCTGCGGCGCAGACACTCTCAGATGTGAGCGACATTCAGGCTACTGAGTCTGCTTCGTAACAACTGGAGATACTGTACATCCTGCTCAGAGCTGATTCCTCACAGAAGGTAGATTCTCATACTAAAACTGCATCTGCTGCCTCTGCAGTGCCAACATTAGGAATGTTTATTTGCATTCAGCGCCCGGGTATTTATGGATATGATATATTAGGCTGTATATATGTCGAGTGCTTCTATTACAGATGGCGTCATATGTCGAAGTTGTCAAAGTTTCTGGGTAGGTTTGGCGCGCAGACAGCCACAGCCAGCTCTGCCTGCAGTTTCCCCCTCAATAAAGTGAAACACAAACTAAACAGACTGTTTGTTATTCAGCTCACATGTCAGAGCGAGTCTGCTGCACGAAGGCCAGACTGACAACCTTATCCACAGCCGACAAATAAAGCAAACTCCCATGTGTTTCTCACCTTCACTGACAAATACAACTCTGAGGGGAGTGATGGAGCGAATTATTCTGCAGCACAGCCCGAACAGTCCATACTGATGAACCATGAAATTGTGATTTGTTAGAGCAACTCTGGATGGAGATTAAAATTAGAGTTGCTAATATTTCTATGCATGACTAGTGACTTGCACTTTGATTAACCAGCTAGTTTACACGTGGACCCTGAATGCATGCATAAGCTATTGTTTTTATCCCAACTGGGTGATAACAACACGTGTTTCTCCTAGCAGAGATTAATAACATGCATGCAAGGGGGAGTTGAGGCTAAATAAAGGAGCAGGAGCTGTTAAGGAGGAGGAGATGGTTTCTGGAAGTGGGTTTAATTGCAGGCTAGTGTCGGGGTGGAGTCTTACCAAATCTCTGGGGCACTGCATCTGGGGCTCGGCGTTCTAGAGGGTGGAGGGCAGATGAGAACCAACAGCAATCAAGCAAAAATATTTATTGACAGGAACAGTGAACATTTGAGCACACATGAAGCGGTGGAAGAGGGAACGGAAGCAGCGTGATGAATAAATGGGCATGCAAAGTGACAGATGTCAGCAGACTATAAACTGTGGCGCAGAAACAACTGCAGAGTTTGCAAGGACAAAATGTGAGAGTCTTCAAGGCGTTACTTCCACTGGGGACAGGAGGGGGTAAGAACTTTTACAGTCTCAGCTTGATTTACTCTCTAGAGTCTCTGTAAGCAGCGTCCCCTTCCTGTCCAGCTGCCAGAATCCTGATAGGAGCAGGTCTCAGCTCACCAGATGAGAGCAGCCCAGGTGACCCATGAGCTTTGGAAGCAACGGTCAGCGCTTCACGGAGTGTGTTCCCCCTGAGCTTTGACAGAAAGCATCACACACTCTGATCTGTGCAATACTCACTGATGAACACATTGCACGACGGACACCTGTCCTCTCACCACACGCTGAATCTCAGCTGCAGCTCTTCCATAAGAGTAGTGTGTTTCTTTGAACGTGATTTTATTCGGTGAGCGGTGATCTTTAACATTCTCCCTGAGGTCTGCCTCTCAGGCTGTGCACAGGCCGACCCGCTAATGAGGCAGCAAAGGACAGTGAGTTTCATTTTCTATCAATGATGCATGCATGTGTAGTGCATTAATAATAGCATTTTAGATTATTTTGCTAATGCTGTTACTGTTGAAAGCTCAATAACTAGTTCAATCATGCTATTGACACAGACACAGATGAGGGATAAACTAGGCTGTCCAGTGCACCTGCTGCACATGGCAGCTGAACAACAGCTGCTGACTTTATTTTTCCATCAAATTACATACATGAGGTTTAATAAATAAAGTTTAGTAACTGCCATTTTTAATTCATGTTTACAGTATGTGCTGAGAAAATGTGCTGTTTGCACCTGAAGCTCTTTGGGTTGAGCTCATTTTGGCCATGCAGTTTGTGTTGTCGCTGATATGTAACGCACGTTGCCATATTCTGCTAACTGACATGCTGTTTAGCCTCCGTATCTCTGAAAGCCATGAGAAAATGCTTAGCCAGCTTTAGATAAAGACTGAAGCTGCTCATTTTGTGCACTGGGCCTCATCTCCCTCGAGTCCCATCTCAGGCCTTTCACATCACCCTCTCCTCCCTCTACAGCTGATAACCACTGATCAAATAAATCCCACCCTCTAACTACCAACGAAGCAGAGTCAGTCGCACTCAGAGACGCGCTCTAATCTAAAGAAGAGCATCGACCAGTGTGGCAGCTCCTCTCATCCAACTTCGCCCGTGGCGACAGGCAGCCAGTAGCCTCCTCTGCATCCCTTGCTGTGATAATTGTCACCAATCAGCCATTTGATTGACACTACTTGCCAGCGAATGGCTGCGTGTGCCTGTAATGGCCCCGGTGACTGCTGAGGGTGCTGGAAGAGACCATTCTATGACAACGGAGGGGGGATTTAAGGCTGTTTGGTGCCATAACTCATGTTACTGCTCGATAAGGCCTGTGTTAAAGCCAGCCTGTGCAGCGGGAGAGATAGCAGAGAATCATTGACCGCTGCTGTGGAGTAAACACCGATGTGATTTAAAGCTCGCTAACAGCTTGCACTCTTCACTCTCCCACATGAAAAAAGAAAACAAAAACACTCTTAAGTCAGCGTCTTCCTCTGCCTGGTTTTCTTCTTCGCTACCATGAGCTGACTTATTCATCAGACGTCTTTGAGGTAACTCCAGATGTGCATTAAACCTGATTTTCTGCAAAGATTATGAATTACAACATCTGGCAGCATGTAAAAACACAACCTTGAGAAAAGCAAACAGATGTGACAAACGTACCGACTAAATTAGCAGCAGTTTGCATGAATCACTGACGTTACATCGGTGAATGGCATCTGTCTAGACGGAGTGACAGCCGTCACATCCAAAGCCAGCACAAACATTTGTACTGTTGTTTGTACAGCGTAATGTGTGAGGATGCTGCCTGATTGATATTCAAGGCAAGTGTGTTTTTCACTCTGTGCCTACTACCTGCCCTGTGTCTGCCTATTCATCCCCACATCCATCAATCCAGCAAGTCAGCTCGGAGGCAAAACACAGCGAGAGAGAGGGAAACACAGACAGAGGAGGTAACCTGGCAAAGCGAGAGGAGGAAAGTGAAGCGGTGAATGAGAATGAAAGCAGCGAGAGGGGAGGGTGACACGCGAAGAGAGACAGAGACGGAGTGAAAGTGAGAGGAGGAGAGGGTGAAGGAGATGAAGAGGACAGATCGAGCTCTACAGGTTTCCTCTGAGGCTAGCCGCAGTGTGATAATAGAGAGGAGTGCAGCGACGGAGCGGGACAATCAATCTGCATGCTAGCATGTGGCGTTAGCTGGGAAATGAGAAGACAACACCCGCTCGCCGCGGGGATCAACTGTACCTGTGGCAGCCCCGGAGCACGCAAAACAAACCCTCACCCGTCTGCCTGAGCGCACACCCATAACCTACACTTAACCATGCTTCAGAGGACTGCACACATCATGGGGTGAAATGCATTATGCTGACAGGATCAAGGGGGGAATGACAAACGTACCACTTCTCGGGGGAGGAAAGTGTCCTCCTGCCGTAGCACCAGCAGCCCCACAGCCCCGCCCATGGGCGTGGCCCTGAGCAGAGACACCACCTCCTCCTGGGTCCGCCCGTTCAGGTCCACTCCATTCACCTGAGCAGAAGTGACAGCGTTTACTTCTAAATGGAGTTTTAAAAGAGAAAAGCAGCAAATTCTTGCTTTTTGTCCAAAGTTGTGGTCTGAACAGTCATTTCATCACTGGCTGAAAAAGCTTGAAGTGAAAAATAAATCCGTGGATCAAAGGATTCAAAGTTTTGTCTGATAACCTCAGAGATGCAATCCTTCATGCAATGTGGGATAACTCAACTTCAAAAGCTGTTCAAGATGGAGCACGAAAACATGTTCTTTGATTTAATTCCAGGATGCTCAATTTCCATATAAAAGTTACCTGATTAATTAATTAGTCCCAATTTAAATTCAACAGATGACAGGTATTTCTGATGGATTAAACGCATTAGTATCTGTGGGGTCTTCACGCTGTGACACACACTTCCTGCTGGGCTTTGTCTCATTTTACCAAACCACCACCACTGCCTGCTGCACGCCTGCTTAACAAACACATCAACTCCTGCACACACTGAGCTGCTCTGTTCAGCATCACTGCGCTCTCTCACCTCCAGCAGCCTGTCTCCTGCCTTGAGGCGGCCATCTTGGATGGCAGCTCCCCGAGGCAGAATGTTCTTCACGTAGATGGGTGCCGAGCCGCCGATGGGAACGTCCCGCGATGTTATGCTGAAGCCGAGACCCTCAGGACCTGTCGGATGAGCAGGGAAGAGGGGAGGTCTCATGATGGAATCTGGTTTAATCTGAAGGCACGAGCTCCTCTATTCCCTCTGCGGCTCAAGCTGCCGTGAGTACGTTCATACTTACATGGTTCTCCTGGGTCTGATGTAGGTTTGTGGCAGTTCTAAGCGTTCAGATTTGTTTAATCAGGAGTATCAGTTCAGTTTCTGCCCACCTCACCTGGAATAAACAGCGCTTCAAACCTCTGATGGATGAAACCCCGACAACAGCATTCAAATCAGTTCACTTAAGTTGAAATATGCAAATTTACACCACTGACAACCTGGTGTAACCTTGAGGAAACTGGAGAATCCACTGCGGGAAACACAGGAGGACCTCGCCAGCTGTGCCGACGCCATCAGAGCTTTCTGCTCTGCATCTATTCCGCGACAAAGAAAAACTCGACAGCGAACACACACCCGTCACACACCCATCGATTCTCAGAGAGCGTGCTGGTGATTCTCACTGTGACCTGGCACTGACGGCACACAGCGTCTTTAGATGTTGCGAATCTGTCTGTGCTTATTTATCTATGTTTACGTGGGCGGATGTGATTTTGTTTGTGTGCATTTGCAGTTTTTGCCTGCAACCCTTTAGGAGTGTCTCATTACGGACCATTAGGAACGCAGGTCTGTATCTCATGTCATCAATAATCCTGATAGACAAACAAACAATTTCCTACTATTAAGCAAGTTAAATCCTGCATCCTGTCAGCAGAGAGCTCGCGCAGGTTTATGCTGAATTATTAAAGTGGGATATATTGTGAGGCAAAGCAACTTAGTTCTTTTACAATAAAAAGCTGAACTGTGTAATAAGTGCATCCAAACACGCGGTGCCAGGAAGTAACTTCAGCCTGAAGACTTTTAATACTTTTGCCTGATATTTAATTGAAGCCAGAAACTGAAAAACAACCTGCTGCACTGCCTGTGGTCATGGGGGAGTGACTAAAGCATCACTGATTGAGTCCTGCACGTCCACCTCTGTCAACGCAGATGTGATCAACACACTCCAATCTGTCCGTCCCCACAAGCATCAGGCCTGCCCACATCCCGCTCTCTGCGAGCTCTGATCAGGCACTTCACGCATGTGTTTTAAATCAGAGCCGGAGCCAAATGACACGTCTGTGCAAAACAAAGTCAATATAAAAACAATAATGAGCATCCGTGCTGTATCAGAATCCAGGCCCTAATCCTCAGTGCCTGTCTGACTGAGCTGATGCAAAGAAAAGCAGAACACTTAGCTATTCTGTTTCACATCCTCTACCTAATCCCCTACATTGATGAGCCAATCAACTTCCCGCAGGCAGACAAGGTGCGGTATTATACTCACCGGTAAATGCTTCTAGCGTTCCTGGCTTTAAACAGGGAGGAGGATCTTTTAAACTCCCATTAGCTTGATTAAGACATACCTAAGCAATTTCCTCTGCAGAATGGGATTCTCTGATTGATTTTGATACTCCCCAGGATTTGCGAGGAGACCGGTGTCTGATTCAAGCGTATAAACAATACGGGAGTTTAATCTGCGCTCAAAGCTGTGGGCGAAAGTCGGCACTCGAAACAAAACAGACGAGCCAAACAGCCTCTCGGGAGTCGCTGTTAATCCCCGCAAGTGTCTGCTCCGACAACAGCAAACAAAAGGTGGAATGAGAAAAGATAACATCGTTGCTTGACAACATAACAGATCTGCTGGAATACCAAGCGCAGGATGTGGTGCGTTCAGGGTGTTATGACTAAGCAGGGATGTGAGCGCGGAGGAAAAACTACGACGGAGGAACGAGTGGAAACAGCAGCCGGGATGGAAGATGCAACAACCAGCTGGGTGTTTTTATGTTTTATGCTCTGGCTCCGTTCCAGCTGTAAGAGAGGGAGCAGATCTGGGCGAACCTGAGCGGGCATATGGCACAGCCCTGTCAGACTCTTTGCTGTGGCATTTGACAGCACAAGGGGACCAGCGGCTGCTAAGCAACAGGCTCTCCGGCCCTGAGAGCTGGCGCCGACACCTGGTATCCTGTTGGCAGAGGTTTGGGCCACCTGTGCCAGCTGTCAGTCAAAGTCCACACTGAGGAAATGTCCCTGAAGTTTGATTCCCGACATCGCCTTTCATTCTGTGCTTCCACCTGCCAGATTCTGCAGTTTACTGGACTCATCGCCGGCCGCTCACATCAGCATGCTAAACTCTCAGTGGTTTTAAACCTGTTACGTAATTGTTCACATTCTGCACGCTTCCATCTTTCCGCCATTTCTCAACCAACTGTTCCCACACTTGTTTTTGATGTGCCAGCAAGGGGGAAACTGCTCGTCTATTCAGCCGGAATGGAAAAGCGAAGAACATACAAAGCATCCGTCTCATTTGTGGAAGCCCGGGGAACGCAAAGCATGAGAGGCCATTTTCACAGACCCTCTGGAAACAATCACAGGACGCTTCAAAGACAAAGTCATGTAATACATCACATCAGGACTGTTTTCCACAACAACAATAAAGTACTTTTCTGGTTTTGGAACATAGAACCGACTCAGACATAGAAAGGCGCACTCGGTGCACTCAAGGCTAAATGGCAGCAGTGGGAGAGACCATCCTAAAAAACGAGGGGTGTCTTACATCACTACGTTCCCTGTCATTGGCTGCCTGTTGGAGGAGATTCTTTGATTTACCTCCACAAAAATGGTCTCACTCAGATAAGAGCTATTCATTCATCATCTTGGTTGCAGAGCTTCTCGTGCCCCAACGAGAACTCGACCAGCTGCATCTTTCTTACAACGCACAGGATCTAGATCTTTTAACAGGGGCCGTCCTTCACCTCACCTTTCTTCAGCTGGATGTTGAGCCTCCTCCCGACCTTTTTGGTAAATCCCGCCGTCGGCGTGGAGTTCAGCCCCCTCTGAGGTGAGTGGGTGTGTCCTGTTGGAGGCTTGGCTGCAGAGACCGCCGGGTGAGTCAGAGGGGGATAGCCGTCGGCGTGGTCTGGGTGAGGATGGGAGTGAGGATGCGGGTGGGAGTGGGGCTGAGTTTGGGAGCCGTGTCTGGACATCCTCTGCGGGGTGTGGTCGATGCCAGAGACGGTGCTGCCGGTCAGAGAGTCGGGGCTGAAGCGGCCCGAGGCGTACGCCGGGTTCCTCTCGGCGTGGGACAGCTGCTCGTAGTGGGCCTTCATGGACGACGGCACCACGTGGAACATGATGACGGGGGAGCGCATGGCCTGACGGAACATGTTCTGGGCTCTGGGACAGAGAGAGCAGGAGGTAGTTTAGAGGAGAGATTTGAGTTCAGCCCTCAAACGTCTCTCAGCCATTCCTCAACAACTGCACGCTCTCATACTTCTCTCCATAACCTCGCTTAGAGGCACTCCCTCTACCTGAGCTCTCTCTCACACACACTGATCCATACTATATATATAAAATCCATCTTCGCCCACCTGAAACATTCTGACATATTAATTAATACTTATTGCCAGCGTGAGCGGCTCTAAAAAGAGACTGCACCCTCCCCGACAGCTCCATCACATAATCCCCTCATTTGGCTGCAGATGAAGGAGACCTCTATCCGTCGGATAGTTTGCAGAAAATCCTCTTTTAAAGCCCCTCTCGGTGCGAGCTCATGTACAGTAGGTGTGAATGGAAACTTATGTTGGCTGTCAGCACCCTGTAACAGCGGAGCCTTGTTAGCACCACCTGTTTCAATAAAGCAGACTTCGGTATGGCTCTTCCCTCGCCCCCCTGACAGCTGCTGGCGTTCGGAAAGTGCCCGAGCCCCCAAATTTCTGTTGTTTGGGCCCCCCGGAGAATTTCCTTGTGAAATTCCAGTCCCGTTTTTTCCCAGCCACTAATGACCTCCGAGGAGGACGGTGTTGTCTCGGCATCTTTACGACTTCAGCCAGAACCGAGCGGTAGACGTAACCTGCCCCCTTATAAAAATACTGTTAAATAACAAGAACAACTGTTGATGCTCTTCTAACCACATGGACGTCTTTTTCCCATCCATTACGTGACTTATGGCTCAACAGCAGGGGTGGCAGGGACATCATAACGTGACCAGGATTTAAGGGTTGGTTCACCCAAATTATAGAGAGTTATGCCTCACTTACTCATTGTCATAGTTTTGGTTTGATTTCCTAAAGTTTATGCACTAGATTTCTGCTTCCCTTCCACTGGGACGCTGTGTAAAACAGGAATAAAACAGAGTTTAACAAAGGCTAATCCTTTTTGACATAAACTCAACTGAAAACGCTACGAAAACAACGTATTTAATGTTTGAGCTCATCAGCTTCTGAAAGATGTGGAACGCTCTAAAAACACCTGTTTGGATCATTCCACAGGTAAACAGGCTCATTGGTAACAGGTGATAGTATCGTGATCCTGGAATCCTGGAAAGGCTCAGCCGTTCACAAGCAAGGATGGAGCGAGGTTCACCACTTTGTGAACACATGATTGGATGAAGGAGATTCATACATGAGCTCAGGAACTCTTCAAACTGTTGTCAGTAAACACAGTTTGTTTGGAAATGAATTCTGTTTTATTATTGTTTTACACAGAGTCCAAACGTCTTTGAATCAGGGTTGTCCCTCTGCAGGAACCGTTGACAGCATGTTCTTTGTATTATCCAAAAAGCAGAGACACTGTTTCATGAAAGGAGCATCACCCCTGAAGTGACTCCATGAACCTCCATTACACCTGAGCAGCAATGACAATTTAAAGCGTCAACAAGTGAGATACAGAAAACTGGCTGAACAGACCCTTTAAATTACTGTATGTTAAGTCCCATGAGACACAATTGTATCATCACAGTTCACCTGTATGTGAACGTGTGTGGGCGTTTTTTTGCATGATAGCTCTCTTATTTGTATTTCACTTGCATACGAAGGCGAAAACATACACATACTTAGTATACATTTATGCTGACAGGTGAAAATAAGATCACAACATGTATGTATCACTGGATTTCTGAGATCGTATTCAGCGGGGAACATTACACATGCAGCTTGAAGGCATGCATGCAGCACACAGCATCTAGAAAAGAGGGAGGGGGGTTAGCGGGTGGGTTCGGTTCAGCGGGTAATGAAAGCACGGGATGTGAACAGAGCCGAAGAGCAGAGGCTGTGAGTGTTAGCAGCCTGATTCCCACTCCTTCCAACGGAAGGAGCGAGAGAGGTGGAAGAACAGGAGTCCAGAGAAGCTGTTACTGAAACGCAGGGGAAGAAAGGCTGAGAGGATTGCAGCGACCGCTTCAGCGGCCGAGGGTGCGACCTACAGGAGTTTAATAGGGAAAGGTTAGCTTAGCACAGTGACGAGCAGCACCGGCGCCTGTGCACTGGCAGGAGCGCAGAGAGGAGGCTAAAAAGACACGAGGACAGAGGATAACAGCAAGAAGGAGCGTTTAGGACTGGAGGTTTAAGAGGAAGGAAGAAGCAAAGGTCCAAAAAGCCAATCACACAGGAAGTCCAGGGACCCCCGGCCTCAGCAGTGGGCCCCTGAGCTGCTGTCTTACTGTTCGAAGCGGATGTTTCGCAGGTCTCCGTTATTGATACGGACGATACAGTCGTTCTCCTGGAAGAGGCTCTGCTGCTCAGCTTTGCCTCCCCTCTCCAGACGCTTGACCAACAGGCCAAGAGTCCTGAAACGATCAAACGTTCATGTCAACAGCATGTAGGACGACGTCCGTGTGGATGCTTTGCAGAAGCCTGGAGAGAACTGAGGTGCAGAACACATTTTATCACCCACTGATGTCTAATCACTGTGACTTTCTTTGGATTCACTGATGGCTTCGCTGCCAGTCAAATGAAAAATCTACTAATATACCTGTCTGTGTCTCACCTGTCAAATCCGTCAAGGACTCTAAAGTTCAGTCGTCTTTGAGGCCTATAAAACCTCCACGTCTTTCACTCACCAGCTGAAAAATGCATCCTTGAATACAAACATCGCAGTTGGTCAGGAGGCTATCCAAGAATCAGCCTGCGCCATGCTAACGAAAAGCTATTTCGGTCAAAAAAAAAGAAAAAAGAGCTATGCCTAATTGCTGCCTCTGCTTTATCGCGCGGTGCTTGAAAAGAGAGTTCAGTGTGGTCCTGTCATTTGCATCATCAGTGTACCAATGAGGCTCATGAGAGAAAGCAGTCACATCACATCAGGGCGCTTCAGAGGCTGTGTGGGGGAGGCATCTATTCAAAGGCAATCAACACATTCAAAAACTGCGCTGCAGCTCTGCCGGGGTCGACGCTGTGCAGGTGTTAATTTTCTAACCCCTAAGACTCCTGCGGCCTCTTTCTGAGCACAAAAATAAACAAAGTGCTTTCAGAGCGCGACGGAAAGAGGAGCCATTAAACCCCGATGGCAGGCGGGCTGGAGGGAGGCTGGTCTATCACGCTGTAGCACTTCAACCGTGCTGAGCCGCAACCGCCGTCGCCCTGTAATCCGGTGTGGCAAACTGGCTTATGCCTCCCTGCACAGCCGCAGCGAGAGGCTAACTTCACCTGAAAGGGCGCTTTGCGGATTAGAGATTGGAGTCTGAGGAAGAAAATCAACCACGGGCAGGAAAGACGGCACAAACCTAATCGAGTCTTCTTCGGTATATAGTCTGTGTCCGTGTGTATCGAGGCTTTTCTGAGGTAGTACGAGCGAGCGTCGCCTAAGTAAATTGGGTTGATTTTAGGGTTTAATACTCGCCCTCGCCTACGGCTTATAATTCAATATGAATGGGAATGTGATTACAGAGAGGGCAGAAAAGTTCAGGAGTTGAAAAAGTTCAGAGACAATTCCACTGATTGAATTTGAGCGAGAACACAATGCGATTTGCTGCGAGGGGCTATTTCTCTGATGAAAGCCGGGCATCTTAATCTTGGGACGACGCCTTCTCTGACATTTCCCCAATAAAAGAAAAGCGCATTATAAATGTGCTTTTAGGTTGATTAAGTCGGGCAGTGAGAAAAGTGATCTGATCTTGATTTTCAATAAAGCGCGACACCGGGTTTGTCGCCGCCGATCGTATCTGTGAGTCTGCGACCGGCTGCTGGCAAACTAGCTGCGGCAGAAAATAAGCTCAAGCATTAGACCTGGTTTACACTGCTTCTCTAAACTCTGAACATTCCTTCTGTAATGAGAAGGACCTCCATGTAAACATCAGGCCTGAATACACTGTTACACACTCCGCCACACGGAGCTTTTTAACTGGATTCTTGTAACTATGAAAGGCTGCAGGACTTTTATCACAACCTCCAAAAAAAAAAAGCCTCTCCGGGGGAATATTTAAACCAGATGTGAAATTCCTCTAATTCCTTCACAGCCCTGTTCCAGCTGTGCGGGTGTGTGTGTGTGTGTGTGCTTCTGAATGCGTCGTAGGTATGTGTGGACGTCTGTTTTGTGTGCGCTGCTTAATGTATCCTTTGAGTCATGTAAAGCTGATGTGACAGCAGCCACAGAGAAATATGACGGTCACCTGCAAACCCTAAACAAGCATGATTGATCACTGTAAACTGGCAAATGGCTTCCTGATGCAGACCTGTGTGTGTGTGTGTGTGTGTGTGTGTGTGTGTGTGTGTGTGTGTGTGTGCGTGGTATGGGGTTTGTATGAGTGATGAAGTGATTACACATGGGCATCAATGAGGAATGTCCAGTGTGTGTGTGTGTGTGTGTGTGTGTGTGTGTGTGTCTGTGTGTGTCTCAGGTGGTGCAGCATTTTTCTCTCCAACCCCCCAAAAAGTGAAAATTAACACATTTAAAGACATTTTTTGCTGCTCAAACATGATTGGTCAGTACAGCTCGGTCTACAAACAGTCCCTTGCCCACAGATGCTGCATTCATGTGCATCTATTTATAGAGGAAAACAAAGCCTTTTTTCATATTTTAGATTTTGTTCTACTACAGTGACAGTAGCATTAAACAGCATTAAAGTCCTTTATTGAGATGTTTTAAACTCCTTGTTGACCTTTTCAGACGCGTTTAAGGCCCTGTGGACACTGTTTCTGCCAGTTCTTCCTCTCCCCTCTCCCCTCTCCCCCCTCCCCCGTTTCAACAGCACCTCCGTTCTGCTCTGGTTATTTTTACCTGCGGTCCCTGCCACTGAAAGGCACCACGTGGATTCCCAGGGGCCCACCATCGTTTGACACCTCCACCAGTTTGACTATGTCTCTGGGAGACGGTGACGGATGGAAGACGGAGAGACAAGGGAGGGTGGGTGCGGGGGAAGGGAGAGGAGAGGAGAGGAGAGGAGAGGAGAGGAGAGGGGTGACACCATGTGGGGAAAAACAAAACAGGAAATGAGATGATGGTGAAAGAAACACAATGATGACAACAGCAGAGTGGAGCAAATAAATAAAAAGAGAAAGCAAAAAGGTGCTGGAGGAGACTGACAGAAAGAGACAATAAAACAGAGCAATCCAAATAAATCAAACACATGGAAGGGATTCACACACACACACACACACACACACACACACTCACACACACACACACACTTCAGACCCGAGGCTGGGATCTGTGCAGTTGTTTTAGGGCTGGACTGAATTGAAAAATGTAAGTCTAACATCATAATTTGCCATGAAGTGTAAAACCTGCGTGCAGGTGTTGCAGCTGAAATGCAGCACAAACCACAAGTCATGCAGCTGATGCATAAAGCTCACTGTGACGCTGCTGCTTGCAGCTACAGAAAAGAACCACGTCCTTGGTTTTTTTCCTTTTGTGTCACATTGCAGAGACACGACTGCACGGCGTGCTTGAAATTCAGGTAAAATCCTCTGACTCGCGGTTTCGTACATTTCAGGTGTAAATGTCTGCACGCAGGGTCAGAGCGAGGTCCTCTGCATCTGCAAGGCTTGAAGCTGATTACGAGCTTTAGCTGTGCACAGCTGAAAAACAATAACTTGATAATGAAAGTGAGAATTCACTTTATCTCCAACGGGCTGATGCATTTCTGATGAAGCCCTCCGCTGCACATCATTTTATTGCATTTATATGTGGATGACTATGCATCCTTTGACCCTTTAAAAGCAGAAAACACAGTTACAGCTATTTGCTTTTTCGGGCCGGCGCTCTTCACCTGTTTGGCTATGAAACATCCATACACAGGTACATTTTATAAGATGCCAAATCTAATCAACTCAGAGCTTTGATAGAATGACTATGATTAGCTCGGGGAAAATGGGCCCCTTGTTGACAACTAAGAGGCGAGAGAAGCCAGAGTCTCTGGGAAATCACAGGAATAATAACAATACCATACCTGCATATTAAACTGGAAGCATGCAACAGAGCAAAATAACAAAACAAAACACAGTTGTTAATAACGGGAGCTGAATGGGTTAGTGCGTGGGAGAGCTCCGATGGCGAGACGAGGATCATTTTGCTCCCACAAAAGAGAATTATGTAAATCAGGAAGCAGGGTTGAAATGAGATTTTCTCCAAACAAACCTGGATTACAATACAGACGCTGCTGGTCTGCCTTTAAAGTACTTACGCATGTAATTATGTGGAGAAAGTGAGCAGAGAGCTGATGTCAACTTTGAAGGGAAAAGCTAGTTTCAGACAACTTGAGTGTTATTTCTCATAGTTTTGGCCATCATCATCATCATCATCATCATCATCCCTGCCGGTAATAACTGTGATCACCATCCGGGAACATGGCAACATCCCGTCTGAGCTGGATTCATTTACTGAGTCTGATGTTATCGTGACTGAAATGATGGAGAAAACTACAAAAAGGAGCAGAGTTGTAACAGCCCAGAGTTTTTTTTTAGGGTTATGTCGGTGCTCTGAAACCAAAAAGAGCAACTGGCTTCATTCCAAAAGTGGATGGTTAGACGTGTTTAACAAAATATATGCACCAATCCAGATTAGATTAGATTAGAGCCATTTTTGGAGAAGAGCTGCGAGTCTTCCCAAACGGTGGATATCACATTTTGGAGTAAAGCTGATTAAAAATTCAGCGATGTGATCACCAGCCGCTCGTGTCGGCGGGTTATTGAGTTTCAGCAGGAACGTGAGGACGCAGAGAGGAAAAGCTCGGGAGGCGGATCCGTGACTTACTCTAGTGACCTCACGGGGGTGTGGTCCATGCAGGAGTCGGCTCGACCGACCGGGTCGATCCTGCCGTTTTCTTCTTCTCTGGCCTCTTCATCCTAAAACGAAGCACAAACGAGCAAAAGAGGAGTGAGGGGGTGTCAGAGAGCAGCGTGCGACCGGCGTGAGGTACAGGAGGCGCATCCTGTCAGACCACACGCTGACACATTCACAGATTTCATGACCCTGATGGCGTCCAGGGACAGGAAACACAACAGCACACGGTAGCATAAAAATCCTTGCTAGGCTTTCCACAGGGGCTTCGTGAGGCTTCCAGGACGCACAATCACCTGCTGTCCACTATGACATGGGAGGAAATAACGAGTGATACTGTCTGTCGGATTTTCAGGGTGATTTTGTGCAGTTTGGTCCAGACGTAGATTGTTTCTCGAAGCGCACGGGAGGTAAAAGCCGCAAATCCTCAAGCATCCCTCAGCAGCTCAAAAGCAGGCCGAGGCGCTCACCTGACGAAGCCAAGACGCGCAGACGGGAGGAGGTCGTCCACGCGTGTAAAAATACATGTCCTCTACCAACTCTGATGTCTTCACAATGACATCGCCTTTGTCCTCCTGCTGTATGAACAGTGGACGCTCGGTGTGTGTCTGAACACTGAAGCTGAGACTCGTGAGGTGGACACACACACACACACACACACACACACACACACACACACTCACACTCACACTCACACTCACACTCACACTCACACACTCACACACTCACACACACACACCCACACACACACACACACACACACACACACACACACAGGGTACTGAGAGCAAAGAGGAGAAAAATGAGAAGCAGAGAAAGAAGGTCATTAAAATTTCAGGGCGACACCGGAGAGGAGAGACGAGCGAGCGGCGGCGGCACAGGCCTCCCCAGCAACCGGCCGCCTCATCAGTATGAAAATGAGCCTGCCGTTACCGTGGCTGCCGTACGGTTGCCATGACACTTTGGGTGCCTGGAGGACGTACAGCTACAGGGCGGCGTATGAGCGTGTGCACGAGAAACAGTGAGCGAGGACGGACCGCCGTCCTTCGATGTGTAAGTCATCTCCTGCAGACGGTCACAAGGCAAACAGAAAGACAGCAAGAGATGTGTGTGTGTGTGTGTGTGTGTGTGTGTGTGTGTGTGTGTGAGAAGGGATGTAAAATATTAAGTGTTTCCTTCATCATTTCAACAAAAAGAGGCACCTTCACAGACATATCTGAGGCAGAGGGTGAGTTCACTTCAGGCTCTGTTTACATGTTTGTGTCATATTCATAAAGAAACGACAGTATTGACTGCAGTTCAGTGTTAAATCATCAAATAAATTCACTCAAACTCACTTCACCTACTTGGAATTTTAAGATTTTCTATTCTTTTTGTCTGCCATGTTTTTTTTGTTTGTTTGTATTTCGGGACCATGTTAAATATAAAAAATATGAGCATTTCTAACATTAAGAGAACATGAAATGTGTTCTATATGATGCAAGCACATGATGTATTTAGCAGTGCTGTATGAACTCTTTTCTGTTAAATGTATGGAGGAGGCCTGGACCCACGATCACATCCATGAAGGCGCCTTCAAACACATCATTAAACACAGACAGAGGCCAGAGATGGAGAAAGTCCAGCAGACGGAGAAACAATAACGACTCAAAGAGCCGCAGAAACACATCCAGCACTATTCAATATTTATCAGGAGACGAGGAAGTGAGGCCGGGGGACATCAGAGGGAGAGGAGTCGCTATCTGAGGAAGAGTAAATGAGATCGACATTCATCACAGCGCACGCAGGCAGCTCACAGACGCTTTATTTCAATACGCATCATCTCCGAGGAATCCGGCTGCATGCTGACAATTCTATTCTGCAGGCAGAGCGAGACGTGTGCATGTGCACGCTGAGGTGTGTGTGCGCGCGTGTGTGTGTGTGTGTGTGTGTGCACGACAGGAGACTGAGAGAATGAAAAGAGAAAGGTAATAAAGAATAAAGGTGGAGCAAGAGACTGAAGTGAAATCATAGAAACAAAGACACAATTAAAAGGTGTGCATTAAAGAAGGCATTAACAGCATTACATATTCATTCACAGCAGCTGCCACGGGTCAATATGCACAATCCATTCCTGTGTAATATAAATACAGCAGGCCAATGAAAAAACAATTAGCCTCCGTCTGATGCAGCGGTTTGGTTTCTCTTGATTTCTCACACACGCTGTTGCTTCGTGTCTGAGGACAGAGGAGCATGATGGGAAACAATGGAGACTGCCTGAGCTGCCGAGGAGCGTTTGAGAAAATCACATGAATATTACACCGAATTCTCATCAACACTGGCCTAAAAAACAAGTCCTGCTGACCGAACCGACAGTGTCAAATCCATCTGCCGATGAGTTTCCTGCGATGTGATCGAAAGCTTCCGAATCAGCTGCCGAATGGAGCCGCTGGCGAGAAACTGCTGTTTTAAAGGTCGCGGTGAAGCCTGAACCTCGGCTGATGGAAGTGATTTTTTCAATCAGCCTTCAGTCTGCCGTTAGAAAGCATTTCAGCCCCTTTGCTGCGGAAATGACAGCCCGCTCCTGGTTTGCGCTGCAGAGGAATCTTGCTTTGGAAAGAAAAAAGTGCAGTGCGTGGCGTGAGCGGTGGACGATGTCCTGTTTGACTACAGTAAACCAACCCTGCACCTGCAAGTCAGCCGAGCGCGGCATGATTCACTCCTGCTGTTGCTTATGTTTACATGCATCCTTTTGGTGTTTGTTGAAGAGGAGAGAAGAACATAATAAAAAACTAAGAGGAACCAGCTGCGAAGAAAACAAACCGGCTTCCTCCAAGACAAACATCACCTGCAACTCTGCAGCTTGATTGGCAGACGGACCAATCGGCTTCCTCCGCCAAAAGTCCAGAAGGACGCACTCCGAGAAGCATCGCCACACTTCCTCGACCGCACCATCAAGACGTCGCCCATTCCCGTTGCTGGGAGTGGGCCGTGCGAGCAGGGGGATAGATAGCCGCATTAATAATTCAGGCCTGAGTTGGAGGTTAATGGCTCGCAGGCAGACAGGCAGGCAGGTACGAGCGGCCCATGTGTTTTCCAGCCGAGTCATTGTTTGTTTCCTGGATGTGGAGAAGGAGAGGCAGGCGGGCAGTTTTCAGACCCGGGGGCTCATTAAAGATTAATGGGCGAATCCATCGGGGCCTGTCCTTTCTATCTCTCAGACTAAATGAAGTGGTCTGCGCCCAGCGTGCGTGAGTGTGTCTGCACGGGAGAGAGCGAGCGCAGTAATGCTGCACTTTAATGAAGTGCTGCCCGCTCCCCTTTCCTGCCGCTCTGACCACGCTGTCACTTCCAAACCGACGTGGACGCTCACAAACAGACACAGCCAGCGGTGCAGAGGGGGGAGCTCGGTTTGCAGGGAGGGCTTCAGCTTTCTTCACAGGCTGACAAAAACCTTCCCAGACAAAACGCAAACATTTCGAAGTTGAAGAAATCCATAAATGATTAATGCTCGTTAAAACAATCGTACCTGGATCCTGTCATTTCTTTGAAACCGTATTAAAATTTAAAGATCCAAATCTGCTTAAATATGAATGATCTCCAAAATGCTATATAGTGAAAAGTTTATGATCCTTAGGTTTGACGATGAAGTCGTTAGATTGACAACTCTGTGAAACAGGAAGTGATCTAAAGTGATGCAACAGCGAGAAACGTTACGGCGCCTCGTCAAGCTGAGTGTCAACGGCACCAATTAAGTCGAGTCAAAGCTCAAAAAAAAAATCCACCATCACTTGAAGTTATCGTCTCACATGGTGTAATCGACAGGAATCAGTATCACGAGCTGAGCAGCGAGGCGCTCGGCAGCTTCTCAACCTCAGCAAACGTTCATTTACATTAAATGAGTGGCTGGCTTCATGTGGGCCCACGCAGGCCGGCAGGACCCAGAACTCGAGGAGTTTCTGACTTCGTTTGGTTGAAACATCATTTAAATTTACTTCAAAGACACCATCAACATACAGAAGTTCACTGTGAGCAAGCATGACACGGTGCACATCGACAAACGTGCTCACATGCAGACCAGCAAGAACAAACAACACACACGCAGTAACACACAGTAACACAGACATCCATCACCGCTAACTGGTATCTGTGTCCTCTCCAGCAGAGCTCCATATGTGCGTGACCGGATGAACACCCTGAACTGGAGACTATAAATTAGCCTCCACCTCTCACCTCTAACCTGAAGACGACTGCACACCATCTGGGGCTGAGTATGAAACAGAGAGAGATGAGAGATGAAGAGATCAGCCACTAAAAAACATCCTCGTATGTACGTTTGCACGAGGAATCGCTGATCCTGCAGGTCGAGGATTCTGGTTTCTCAGTGGGTCTGAATTACCACCGAATTAGACAAAAAGACACACTGATGCTGGTGCAGGAAGTCAGCTGTGAGTCAGTATTTAACATTTAATTAAGCTGAAATTTTACTGACTTCAGCTTTGATTCAACACAAAATGAGAAAAAACAGTAAACTCAGAGCATCAGTCACAAACGGCTCCACTTGTTGAGAAATTTAAGTCTTCTGGATTCAAAGTTTTAGGGACAGATGGTATTAGATTTGCCACTTTATGGGACCAAATAAACCCGATGGCCCTGATAACGTTGACAGCGCAGTGCACAGCACAGTCCAATCTGTTCTGACGGAGAGACGTTTGATTAATGCAGACGCTCGGCTCAGCGCGAGACCACAATGCATCATTAAAAGCAAGCTTTCAATTACAGATCCCTGCACTAATTCAATTAGTCTCCTTTGAAGACACTTTGATAATGGGATCCAGACGGGCGGACGGCGTCGTCAATAACTCGAGGACTCATTGAGCTGCGGAGACGTTATCTGAGTTTATATCATCCTGGCTGCCGGTCGGGCTGCAGGACGGTGGATGTTTGTCTGAGCGTGGTGCGTTTGAAGGGGCATGTAGAAGCCGTGTGTGTCTGTACATGAATACAACTTCAAGACAGAGGTTATCATCTGTGTGCATACAGAAATACAGGCCCATGCATCTGTTCATCCTTGCCATCAGTTCTTTGCACAGACACACGTACAAAAAAAAGCAAAAAGGATGCAGACATACGATTTGTTTTTGTTTAGGTCAGACCCTCTGAAGTGCAGTTAAGGTGAAATATTATACTAAAGCACAGCGATTATATTTTCCACAATAATGCTCCTCCAGCTTTTCTGTCAACAGTTTGTGGACGTCGCTACATGACGACATCCACACCAGCCAGGTCCCTGACTGGACTCGAGGCCCGACCTCAACGCCATCAAACATGTTTTGATGAAGTGAAACACTGACCTGGAGTCAGCCTCATCACCCAGCATCACTGGTCAATGTCTGGTGCTCTGACTGAGAGCGAGTCCTTGCAGGCAGAGTCTGGTGGACAGTCGTCCAAGAAGCGGGTTGGAGTTCACTTACTTCTGGTCATGTAATATCCTCGGCCAAATAAAGTTTAAAAACGATGATCTAGTGTGCAGAAACTCTGCGGTGCTGCATCTGTGTGCTGGATGCAGCAATCACAACGTGGGCAAAATGAGACATCCAGCAGTAAATGACCACAGTGCTGCTGCAGCCATGCACTTCATTCAACTGCAATTTCTGCCATCCAGTCCAATCACAGGGGATGGGGTTGGTGGAGAATATGCGCCGCAATTTTCTCAGGAATAACCGACAATGGAGGCCTCGTCAATTTCAAAGCTCACATTTTAGGAGCGTGCACTCTGTGTCACCCCAAATGGAGCTGCAAGAGGCGGGGACGACTTGTTTTTGGACTCGTGGGCGTAGTTTGACTCAGCGCGCTAAGAAGGGCGGAGCAGGATGTTCAAGGGCTGGACTCTGTTCAATATGTTAGAGAGATATTTCCTAAAAATACTCAGATTAGTGAGAAACACTTCAGACACAGAATCTCCTGAGACGAAGGGGAGGTGAAGTGAGTGATGGGATGGAGAAATGAAAGAGTGGAGATTAAAAAAAAAAAGAGAGAGGTAGACAGAGAGAGATGGACTCAAAGAGAATGACAGAGAGGCAGACAGCGAGACGGACAGAGACACATTACGCAGAGGAACAGAAAGCCGTGACAAAGCTCGTTCAAAGGATGACAAAAGACGCTTTGAAAAGTCCCAACTGGGAACCTGAGGGGATCCAGGGATGCTCTGACATTTTGGTTCTCGCCTGTCAAAACAAAAAAGAAGCAGAGAAAAGTTTGTCCGTCAGCTACACATTTCCTAGAGCCCGAAAGTTTCTCATCAGACGACATTTTAAATATTCATATTATTGGATTTCGATTTTTTTTTTTTCGCCCTCCTTCCACCCCGCTGAGGTCCTCGCCCGGCCCTCCGGGCTGTCTGGCTTTCCCGCGGTGTGGATGCATTATTTAGACAGCAATCAGCCAGAGTCGGCCTGAGCGTTGACGTAGGCCTCAATCCAACACACACTGACAGAATCAGCTTGACTTGGCTCTCCTGACAATGTCAAACATGACACAGGTGGAGGCAGCGCGTGTGTGTGTGTGTGTGTGTGTGTGTGAGCAGGATACAGTAAAGGAGTACAGTATGTGGAGATGGAAGGACGGAAGGAAAGTTTGTACGTTTGTGCATGTGTGTGTGTTTATACCATATGTGAACCATATGGGAGTGAAACTAAGTGTCAACTGGAACAGATCGAGCACACACACACACACACACACACACACACACACACACACACACACACACACACACACACACACACACACACACACACACACTTTCAGCGCTCTTCATCTCAGATCCTCCTCTTCTGTAACTCTGATACCTCTAAGAGACTTTCCCTCTCTTGGTGTGAACACACCACTCCAGAAAGCTGCCACAGCTGTAGAGCTGAAATGATGAGCTGATTAATCAATTAACTGATAGAGAGTTAAAGTGGCAGCAATTTTGATAAGAGATTAAACCTTTTGACTACATTTTTATGCAAAAAGGCCAAAAATTCGCTGTTTGAATGTCTCAAAGCGGCTCCAGAGCAGCTCCTCGCTCCCCTCCATGTGAGGTGACTGCTTTGCTTTGGTTGCAAGGAGAAGAAAAAAATTTGACCTCAAATATGCAAAAGATCTTTTTACACACATCAACACTGCAGCACCGTGAACATAATAAGTTTGTTTCTGACAACCATCTTTAAAGGAAGCGAGGCAGGAGGAGGATGTGGGTGAATATTTGTTTCTGGACGTTTCTCAAACTGTTTGACTCATGAATCATTTACTATGTCGATGCATTTCTAAGTAGAGCCACCTGCAGACAGCAGAGCTGTGGCGTGGAGGCCATGTGGGATGTTGTGTGTGTGTGTGTGTGTGTGTGATTTTTCAGTCCAATGAGCGCATCAACAGCCAACATAACAGAGCAGGTATCACAAATCAATGCTGCACAATTCCAGATTTTTCTGAAAGATGGAGGTAATGAGCGTAACGACGTCCTTGTGTCCGTGGAGCCGCCATGATGCTCAACTACAGCAAAGACACGAACAGCTACTGCTGCTCTACTGCGTTTGTGTGGTTCCATCAGATGTGTGGGAGCGACTGCAGGTCTGACCCTCACGCTGCATTCACTGAGAGGTGGTGCGGGTGGAGCGCGGGCCGGTCACACAGCTTTTTATGTGATGCGGCGTTTACCGAGATGAGACTCCCAACGGAGCCGCCGCTATGGAGCGAAATAACAGGCAGAGCCGACCGAACAGCCCCTCTGAGAGGAGGGATGCTGTGGATAATGGTGACAAGCAACACACACACACACACACACACACACACACTGATGTGGAGTTGTCAGATTGGAGGCCATTACTCTGACTGACTGCAACTGTAATGGCAGAAGAAGAGTGTGTCTATATAAACAAGTGCGGGAACAAAAACTCCAGGACTTGTTCTCCACTTCCTGCTGCAGTGCTTTACAGACATGTGTGCTGCACCTTCAGCAGAAACGCCTCCACCTCCTGCACTTTTTTACAAAAATTTAACTGATTCACAAATGCAAATGTTCTGTCTCACTGCGACTGGGAGCAACACGGATGATCTGAAACTACAGAAAACCTTTGAATAACATGCAAGAACTCTGCGTTCCTGCAAGATCCGTTCGATGAAACTCTTCATCAGGTGAAATTTAAAGCTAAATCTGACTTTGGACTCAATGCAAGTTCACGGCTTTATGATGATGAATCTGATGCAAATACTGCATCATGAAAAAAACCTGAACTGTGCTTTGGGTTCAGGTGTTGACCATCTCTCTCTCTCTCTCTCTCTCTGTCTCTGTCTCTCTGTGTGTCTCTCTCTCTCTCTCTCTCTCTCTCTCTCTCTCTCTGTCTCTGTCTCTCTCTCTCTGTCTCTCTCTCTCTCTCTCTCTCTGTCTCTCTGTCTCTCTCTCTCTGTCTCTCTCTCTCTGTCTCTCTCTCTCTCTCTCTGTGTCTCTCTCTCTCTCTCTCTCTCTCTCTCTCTCTCTCTGTCTCTCTCTCTCTCTCTCTCTGCAGGATTACATTGTCAGAGCACACCAGGCCTCTATAATCAGCTCTATCCCTCTTCTGTCAGATCCCTCCTCTGATAACAGCTGACACCTGCTGTTGTCATCCGTCTTGTCTGTCTTGGATCATTTTATAGACCTCAGATAAACTCCTCCGCCAAACGCTCTCATCTCCTCTCAGTGTCTCTACCTCGTGTTCGTTCTGTGTGCCCTAATGATGAACCTGTGGAGCGCAGCAGGTTTACAAAACTGAGATCCTTATCTTTGATTTCAGGCTGGATGTGTTTTTAACCTTCCCGTACCTCAAGAGGTGGAGGAAGCTTGAGAAAGAGCGACCATCTGTCCAACCTCATCAGGTCTATTTTAGGTATAATTAGATTTTGGTAGCAGGTGATGAACGGCAAATGATGTGTGTGTGTGTGTGTGTGTTTGTGCAAAGTCCTGAAGGCAGGTTGCACCCCGAGGTGGAGACCCCCTCCGGGAAAAAGCAAACCCCTCAGGAGGGGGAGAGCCGTCTTTCATCTTCCCTCCATCTCTCTATTCCTGCGCTCTCACCCTGTCCCTCCCAGCTGGAAGGGATCCGGGCTCCCACAGCTCCCCGTCACATTAAAACCAAAAGATCAAAAGAAGAAAAGGAGGGAGGCACACGGGGAGAAATGAGAGGAATGGAAATAAAGGAGATGATGTGAACAGGTGAGGAGAGGAGCAAGGAGGAGAAAAGGGATCGATAGGAGAGGGAGAGGGAGGGACGAGGAGGACAATGGTGAGAGAAGAAAGACGGCAAATAAGATCGGATGATTCTTAGGAGTTATGACGTGAGGATCTACAGGCTGACGTTTGCTCTCAACTTCCAAAGCTGTTTGTTCCTGTTCGAGGCAGAAAACAAGTTTTTAAGTGACGGAAAAGCAAACTCAATTATGACAAATATGTAAGATCGGATTTCACGTGTGGACGAGAAAGAGGACGAATTCAAAGAAAAGTCCACTGAAAGATTTAGGAGAAAAGATTATCGAGGTCCTTGTTCGTCTATCAAATGTCATCATAAGGAGGAGAGGGAGGAGGAGGAGAAGAAGAAGCATCTATTAAATGACAGAAAAATCTAATTAATGACATCAGCACTGGTACAAAGTGTGTATCATTACTAAAAGGTGTGACCACATCCTGTTTGACAGCTGGACATCAGATGCAGCCAATCAACACGGACAGAAAGCTGAGAAAGAGTCCGCTAAACACCTGAGGAAGAGGGCGGCGGGCGGCGGGCGGCGGGCGGCGGGCGCCAGAGACAAAAACAGTTAGTAAGGAAGTGAGAGGCGGAAGAAAAGAGAGAGGAGAAAAATAACAGATGGAAAAGTGGGAAGAAGAGAGAGAAGGCGACAGACTCGAGCTCATAATAGCAAAGGTGCTGCAGATTAACAGCGAACTGTTCTCACATCTGAACACAAACACACACACACACACCTACAGTGTTTATCTGCACACCCATTCACACCACACTCACGTAGAGTCCAGAAACAGAAGGACGACACGCACACGCACACGCACACACGCACACACACACACACACACACACACACACACACACACACACACACACACACCTGCCTCCCATCTAAGCTCCACAGCAGCACCTACTGGTCGTTTGTCTGACTGTTCACTTTCACCTGTCTTATTAACTACAAAACTCTCTCTCTCTCTCTCACACACACACACACACACACACACACACACACACACACACACACACACTCTTGGAGCCTCACACTGAAAGTGACATGCATGCGTACACACCTGCATATTCCCAAAAACAATTCACACACTCAGACACGCACGGTGGACCAAACTCGCAGGGTCCGGCGCACATTATGCGCGCACACACACGTGAACACACACACACACTCCGAGGCTGAGGTGATTTATGAGCACACGGCTCAGGTTTGCATGATTTATCCTGCTAAAGCTGCACCGTGCACCTGAGGGACTGAACTCTCCACTACACACACTGCATGGAGGCTTGTTAGTTATGAAGCACTGCAGGAAGGTGTGTGTGTGTGTGTGTGTGTGTGTGTGTGTGCTTACATGGTCATGAAGATTTGTTTTAGTGCATATGCTTATGCTGTAATTGTGTTTTTATGGTGTGTGTGTGCGTGCATGCAGATGCTCGTTTACTTTGGTTTAAGTATTTGAACGGTAGTGTATGCATAATACATGTGTGGTTCTGTGTGTGTGTGTGTGTGTGTGTGTGTGTGTGTGTGTGTGTATTTGTACATTTGCTCACGAGTGACATTTATGTGTTTTATCAAATTAGCTGTTGTGTTAAAGTGTGTATGTGAAGCTTGAGTGTTTGTGTGCGACCATGCTCGCAGTGCACACGTGCATACGTCAGCATTAACGTTCCTGCACAGGTATGAAGGTGTGTGTGTGTGTGTGTGTGTGTGTGTGCTGACCTGCCTTCAGTATGTCTGTGTAACAACATCCCCTGTGAGTTGTGTGAAGCCTCCATCCCACCATGAAAGATAACTCCGTCCCTCCGCAGTCTAATGGTCGAGGACACACAGCAGCATCACAAACACACACTGACGCGAACCAAAGGCTGTGCTCGCCGTAACACACGCTGATACACACACTGCGACACACCACAGCACAGTCCACTCTGACCACCAGTCAGTTATCATCGTTAAGAGCACTGAAAAATCACACATGCAGTATTTATGGCAGCGTGATGAGGAGTGCTCCAGGTGCTAACTGGAGGAAAAAAATATTATTCGCATTAAAGTGAGTTATGAATCTAACCTGTGGTATTCACATTTAGATATTTGCATATATGAAACTGTGCATGTGAGTCTTTTAAAGGAGGCGTTCGTCCTTCTCCAGCATAGAAATCTCAGATTTTCTGTTTCTGGTTCTGTGTTTGCTCTCGATTCTGTTTTTCTGCACTCGCATGCCGGAAAAATGCCTGACAAATAAATGAATTATTTATAATTTAGAGATCATTAATCCAACAGGCGGGGGCATATTCATCTTTGTTTGGACACACACACACACACACACACACACACACACACACACACACACACACACACACACACACACACAGTAAGAGGAGAATCCAGGTTCTCTGTGCTCATGCTGGTTCCAGCTCCAGGTATCAGGACTAGAAGTGCTGTGAGACCTCAGGGGAAGACCTCCAGGCGAGATGTGAGCACGCAGACACAAACCTGCCGCTGTCCTCTGAAAACCACGTACCTCCGACTTATCAAAATTTTATGAATAACGCTTAAAGCAGCCCTGCTTCAAGAATCGTTCCTGTGTTTCTGAAGGCGCCTCTCTGGTTTAAGAACAAATACGCATACACACACTTTTATGGATAGACAGAGAGGGGTACTATTAGAAAACCTCAAGAAACCACACACACACACACACACACACACACACACACACACACACACACACACACACACACACACACACACACACACGTATCTCTATGAAAACACAGAAGAAATAATGAATAGAAACATTCAATACAGCAAATACAAGCACACACACACACACACACACACACACACACACACATGACATGTAAGTCCTCAGAGAGCGTTGACTGACCCGGACAGATTACAGGATGTGTGTGTGTGTGTGTGTGTGTGTGTGTGTGTGTGTGTGTGTGTGTGTGTGTGTGTTGCACATGAGCCTCAGCTGTCCACGCTCACACTGCAGGCGGCTGAGGAGGTTCGCGCCTCTTCTTCTTAATTGGTTGATTTGCAACCGAGTCCGAGGCTGCCTGGATTTTTGACACATGCTCACAGCTGACACGCAGAACACACGCAGCCCAAGTCATAAAAACACACACCCGTGGACACACACACACACACACACAGATGTATAAATGCCCTCGTGACTCGCGGAGAAACATGCAAAAACACACACACACACACTCTCTCTCACACACACACACAGATGCAGCTTCAGCACCTCCAACCAGCTCTCATTAATACACACTCGACTGACAGCTCACTGTTGCCATGGCGACCCCCTACCTGTTGCCAAAAGGGGGCTGGGAGTTTAGCTTGTGAACGCAGCTCCAAACTATGGCAGTTGAATTTTCGCCGCGTGTCGGGGAGCCGCCGACGCCGCTGCGGGCGCACACAATTATCCACTTGGGGAAGGAGAATAGCTCCATTCATTTCAATGCGATTCAATGCCTCGTTCTGTGCGCTGCGTCACGAGAGGAGCCGAGTTCTCCGCAGCAGTGAAACAGGCCCGCTTCATTATATGACGCTCTATTCTAATTCCTCTCTTCATTTCATGCTCCTCTGTTCCACGGTATTCATTCTGGGAAGATAAGATGAAGCTAACTTGAGGAAATTGCGCCGCTTAATTCATCATCCCGAGCTGCTCTATTCTAATTAAATCACTGCATTTTCCATTCTTGCTGTGCTATTCTTCATTCCCGCACCGTTCTGTTTGGCACTCTTAACAAAGGTTTAATACACTGCTGGAAAATGGCCGTCTGAGCTAATTGTGTTACAGCAGAATTCTTCTTGGTGCTGCGATGAACTGTAGGAGGTTTAGAAAGTACACGGAAGCTGCGCGGCCATTAAAGATGCATAAGCTGCTCCAAATCAGCTCTATTAACAGAATTTACTGTGGGTCGGGCTCGACGCTTGGTTTTTATTATCGCAAAGTGCTGCTTCTGTCTCCAGAACCTGTAGACCTGCACTTTTACAGCTTTTTATCCCACATATATTAACATCAAAGTGTATGTCTACACACTCCTCTGACTCATTCTGTATCTAAGTTCATCCCAGTGGAATGAAATAAAGTGACTGGTGGGGTTGTTTGACCGTCACCACAACAGAATAAGACAGAGGAGAGAGCTCCAGCGCATCCAGACAACAACAGCAGCAGCAGCAGCATCGACAGCGGATACTAAAGACTTCTGCTTCTAAGAGAGGTGATTTTTCTTTCTCTTTATCTCATCTGTTCTTCATTTGATTAAGTCTGCAACAAAATTAAGGCTTTTCTCATCACAGCAGAGCCGCAACATCTTTCCTGGAACTAAGTAAGCTAAGTGGAGCTTAAATCAATGTGACAGAAAACAGTGACAGCGAGCCGAGCGACTCTGCACACGAGACCAGCAGCAACAGCCCGCGAGACCTCAAACTCCGGCGTGTGTGTGTGAGTGTGTGAGTGTGTGTGTGTGTGTGTGTGTGATAAGAAGAAATCTGACATAACATACTATCATGTCACTTTGACTCAGACCGTCTGACTGAGTCGTTTTCTGTGCCGTAGACGCACACACACCACCTGCAACACGACACTCGGTCAACAATCTGTCTCTCACTATCACACTGAGAGAAGCAGCATTAAGTAAGACACACACACACACACACACACACACACACACACACACACACTGATGTAGCTGTTAATGTCACTGTGAGGGCTGTCAGCAGAATGAGCGGATGGTGTCGGACATGCCTGTGTGTGTGTGTGTGTGTGTGTGTGTGTGAGCGGAGGAGGGCAGATGGCCTCCAGCAGGTCATTAATACCGACGCCACCGTCCTGTGCTGACCTCTACCACTTAACCCTCTTCATACTAAGACCTGCTGTAAGACAGACGAGGTGAGAGCGTCGCGGCGCTGCACTCTGACAGACGGTGAGAACTCGTACGTTCGACTCTCTGTGGAGGAAAGCGTCGACCAAAGAACTCACAGAAGAACCAAAATACAGACCAGTCACTGAACGTCTACGATGATCAGTAGAAATCTGAGCATACTGTAAATCTGTGTGTTTAAAAATGCACTTGGAGGATGTTGTTGAGTCTCAGAGGCAGCTTCAAAGATTTGCAGCAGTCAGAAGTAACTGATGTGCAGCCTCACATCTTCCTTTGAAAGCTGCACTTCAGCACACCCCAAAGACTTCAGCTGAGAGCCCACTGGAAACCAACACACACAGCACGTATGTTCATCCTGTGCCTGCGCGAGACAAAATGTGCACCGCAAACTATCCCCCCCCCGCCCACCCCGCTGTGAATCCAACAAAACAGCTTTAACGTGCTTGAATGCAGATCGAAAATATGTCGGATAACACAACTGCATGTGTCACTGGAGAGGGAGGAAAATAAGGCAGAAACTAAGGACGAACACGCAGCGAGACAACTGTCTGATCTCTGCCGAGATCAATTCAACGTGCTGAGTCAGCTGAACGGTCACTGATGAGGGCTGATGGGTGCTAATGGAGCAGGACACAACAAAAAAAACTACAGGTGATGGACAGCCACATACGGCTGAACGGCACATCTTCATCCTGAGCCCACGACGCTGTGTCCACGTCCACGTCCGCCTCCCTGGCCTGCTCCACCCTTGGACTACTTCCCAAAGGTCTGTTGGTGTTATCACCTGATGCAGCTGGTGTGTGTGGAGTCACTGTTAGTACACACAGGCTGCTCCAACAGAGAAACATACCTACATCAGCTTCAGATCGTTACCTCATGCAGATGTCTCTCCACAGCACAACAGGCAAAGACAGTGATTGGTCCGAGTGCGCCTGAACGACCTTCATCACAACACAGAGCTTCATGTTTATTCAAAACATTCACTTAAACTATGAAAGGAAATTCAACCCACGCAAAGCCCAACTGTGAACTGCACGATGCATGTTGCTCGTAACGTATTATCATGTTTTCTGATCATATACTAACAGAACGTCGGCGTGCATGACCGCAGACGGAGCAGAGCCCCCGGCAACTTCCTGCAGATCCCCCTAAACGGGACCATATGTACCGTATGTGGCTTATGTTATTTACTGTATCAACATTATACTCCATCTCCATCCATGACTTATGTGTCATTGTGGATTTATGGGGGAAATTCCTCACTTCTTGACCTCTTCGCTGAGGGCCAGGGGAGTGACAGAACTGGGTCGGGTTCTGGACTGGATCTTGGCCACTGAGACGGGCTCTCACAGAGCTTTGGGCTGACGGATTGTGGAGGGTGAAACCAGCTATAAATCTTTAAAGACTGGACAGCTGAAGGCATCAGGTGTTCACTTCATGTGCAGACCACAGTATGAAACATGGATGTGGCGTCTGTGACGCTGTGAAGCTCAGAGACGGTGGCTCGCCGAATGAAGCCTGGTTGCTGAGCCTAGCGTCTAGCTGTCACTCAAAGCGGCCGTGCCCATGATTATGAATAAATTTAATCTAATTCATGAGTGAGTTAAATAAAAGTTCAGTATGTACAGCTGTCATGAACGGAGAAATTAGCTACAGAGAGCAAAGCTGTTGCTTGAGGCTGTAAACGTGTGTATTCTGCTGCAGAGTTTAATATGGGGGTCTATGGGATTGACTTTCTTTTGGGACAAGCCTTGAGGAACTGTAGTTTTTGTGAGTTTTATTTTTCAGCCCCGGATGTTGATGCTTTGCACGTGCGAGGTTTTGTCATAATGTTATCATTCGTGCCTTCTGTTGGACCTTTTCTGTTTGACTTTTGTGTTGAACCCGTTTTCCTTCCACTTCAGCCTCCACACACACTTCTCAAATCTTCAACAAACCTCAGAGAACGTTTCCTTTCGATCGAGGTTCGACACATTAATACCAGCAGCCAAGTCTCTTTTTGAAGACTAGCGTGAGGCTCGACGTGAAAGCATCCTCCACACAGAAACACAGGCACTGAACACAGCCTACCTGTTCCTGCCTCTCCAGCCAGCGGTCCACCATGGGGTGATTGGCGCTTAGTGATGAGCGGGCCGTCTCTCTCTGGAACTCTCTCTGATTGGCCCATGTCCCTGCGTCCCGCGGCAGACTGCGGTACGTGTCCATACCTTTACCCTGCAAAGACATGGAAACAAAGGTCTTTAATGAATGCCAGGATGGTTGGATAATTTCCAGTTTCCAAATTTCCTACAAAATTAACCTGAATCAGATGTAATTTAAAGAATGGGACGTGAATATGAAAGCGAAGGTAACGGTCAGGTTAACGGGTAATGTAATAGTTAAAATACTGACTGAAACATTCACTGAATGCTTTTTTGTCCCAACACGAAGCTGCTTTAGCGCTCTCCCTCTGCTCTCGACTCCCAGCCACCTACCTTCCTCTCCAGGCTGTTGGTGCCAGAGGAGTGGCGAGCTTTCAGGAAGCCAGCGGTGGTGGACCAGCGGGTTGGGTTCTTCCTTGACGGCGGCTCTTCCGTTTGAACCCGAGACTCGCCGCCGCTAAACGGCCCGTTGATGGTCAGCAGGGCGGGGTCGCTGCTGCGCCGGACGTGGAGGGGCATATCTGAGAGGCAGGGGAGACAATGAGCGTGTTACGGCTGTATTTCAGCTTTTTCTTTGCCCTCACACTGAGAGGAAATAACACTGCTGCACTTTTTTATGACAGCGCCTTACTGGCAATGTATGCATAGGAAACCATACCCTCGCTGTAGCTGATAAAACTCACATTAACTTAAAATTTGTTCCTTAAACATTGTGTGCTAATAAAGGCAATCAATCACTGAGATTCCATTATCGCCCCGTGGTGGAATAATCTGATTTATCGCTGAAAGTCTAATCAGGCAGCTCTGGTTTCTACTTTACTGCCGGTGTTATTGCCTCATAACACCGAGCAGAAGACAGTGTGTGGGAATAACAATATGAGGAAGAGCCTGTTGAGAAACAGCAGTGTGAGAGGACGCCTTCCATTAAAGCTCTTCACTCTGTTTAAAAGTTGTAGCGCGTGGGAAGTAGGACAAGCAACGCACACCGAACACCAGCCATCGCTTGTACACAAGACACAATGTTATGACATTAAAAATCTCCCACTCCCAGACCTCTCCAGAATCCCACGGCCGGATTCGATTGGCTGAAATGCGCCCATGCAGCGGACCACACAAGAGACACGGAGCGCAAATGAAAACGGTGAAAAACAGCGGAGCGTCTTCTTCAGAGGACAATGCCAAGTGTCACGTTCCCGTGTCCTCCTCCAGGACGCTCTGCCGCTCACACGCCGACTTCATTTGGATGTTGGTGTGTGTTCTTACAGGAAACACTGTGATGCGGCCAAAGAGCGGCGTGTGTGTCTGAGTCAACAGCTATTTGACTTTGTGTGTATTGTGAGACGAAGTGCATGACAAGATTAAGTGTGTCCATCTGTGTTTGTGTGTCTGTTTATGTATCTGTGCTCTGATAGACTGAAGAGCTGTCCCTGAGCACTCAATACGTTTGTTTGGAGGTATGTGCACGGCTCTGTGTGTGTGTGTGCGTGTGTGTGTGTGTGTGTGTGTGTGTTATCTACTGTGTGTAAGAATGTGTTAGTGATGAGTCTGTATTTTGTGTACTTGTAAACCAGCGGACATGTGTTTGTATTTGGAAATATCCGAGCCAACAGCTACAGTATGTGTTGAGAATCTGTGTGTGTGTGTGTGTGTGTGTGTGTGTGTGTGTGTGTGTGTACACACTCATGCACTTGGCTGACCGGTGTTGTCGGGTCACCCGGAGCGTGGGACCTGAACAGCTCGGAGCTGTGGGAGGCAGCGGCACTCTGGGAGATGGAGTTGAGCAGGGGACAGAGTGTCGACACCACCTACACTACAACTCCCAGGAGGCATCAGGACACCTCTTCAGCTTCACACTGCGCGCTGACCTGCAGAGTATTACGGCCGTGGCTATAGAAGATGCTTGTTTCTGATTGGTTGGCTCAGGTGTTGATTCATATTGTACAATCACACGCTTCACACACAGTTTAATAACAAAACATCAAACATCTGCAGTTCGTTCCAGAAGCAGAGTACAAGTTAAATGCTGATTAGTGATATTCGATTTCCAATGGAAACCCACTGGAACGTCTCGTGGACGCCGTAGCCGTCCCCCTAACATCACTAGTGTCTGTCAAGATGCACCGGAGCTGCATTATGGGAAATGTAGGAGCCTCTTGCAGCTGGACCCACATGACGGACTTGAAGTCAGGACAGACTCGACCTCTTTAAGCCGTCTCTTGTGAATGGAAGTGCTGCGCTACGGTTCATGGTTTGAACACAGCCTCCATTGTTTTCCTTTGGTAAGCAGCCGCGGCATGATGACACACTCTCCAGTGTCCTGATAAATATAACAACAGCCCACAGCGAGACTCTGCCACAACACGAGCCACGGAGGAGCACTGACTTATTAAATTAAAACCAAGCTGACCAGTTTCTCTCTACCAGTTCACCTTCATGCAGCGTTACTTGCATTTCTGAACATGCTCACACACACACACACACACACACACACACACACACACACACACAAAATTAGAATGAAGCTTACGTGCATCTTGTTGTTCTTAATGGATTTCCGTCCATCTGTCATCTGTACTGCACAGATTTGTTCATTTTAAAAGCCAACAGTCTCTCATTAAACTAACAATCAGTCAAGGAACCAAATGGTTTAAGCCGACATTGTTCTGTCGAGCAAAACGTGATGAGTTCTTTGGCTTGTTTTCGGCTTCTCTGAGAGGACTGAAGATGTACTTAATGTCTTAGGGCATTTAGAAAGAGCAGTTTTTAAGTTCACTTCCACATAAAATGAAGCCTGCGAACACGAACTGTGAAAAAGCAACATCACAGCTCAAAGAAGAAAAGAACCCGCGGCTCTTCAAAGGAGCATCGGGGGCCGCATCACGACATTTCAGACGTTAACGATTAAATTACGAGCTTCGTGTGAGACTTCCCTGCCAGAATAATTGTTGCATTTCGGAAATTAACTTTTTAAACTGTCATCCGAAAGCCTCGCATGTTCCCAACAGTGGCATCGTCCTTTCATCAGCATCCCGCGTCTGCAGAGGTTTGGAGTTTAACAAAGCCAAGAAACTAACATCAATCCATTTGTGAATTTCAATAGATCTCTGTCTAATGAGCTTAATCACTCCTCTTTGGAGTCTGTGGGCCGAACAAGGAAACTGGCAAAGACCCACAGCGTCCAGTGTCTCATCATGTCCAACAGAACTCAGTGATTGAAAGCTATTCTCATTAGGCGCTCCTGGAAAAAAAAAAAAAAAAAGAATTAATCAAATTCCTTCTCTTCCCTGACAGACATTTCTCTTGAAACCCAATAAAATGCAGCTGATGAGATTCAGTGTCGTCAATTAAACGGGGCTGGAATTTATTATGCAGACGGTTAAATTGGACGTAACTGGCAGGTGTGATTATGCCCAGATTTCCATTTCTTACCGCAAATTCACATTCGGCATCTCATCCAGAAATCCAATTAGGAGTGGAGTGACCTCCCTCACACTGTGTGCGTGTGTGTGTGTGTGTGTGTGTGTGTGTGTGTGTGTGTGTGTGTGTGTGAAATAGGAGATTCTTGTGGCTGCTGTGTCAATCAATGCCAGCTCACGGGTCATTAGCGGATAAGACATCCTCAAACCTATTTTTAGTCTGATAAAAGATGCTAATTAAAACTGGTTTGTTTTTGACTTGCGTGTTGGAGTGTGTGTGTGTGTGTGTGTGTGTGTGTGTGTGTGTGTGTGTGTGTGTCAGTGTGTTTGGAGAGAGGACAGAAATTGAAGAAGGTCAAGATGTGTATGTTTTAAAGGTTGAGTTTAAGGAGAAAAAATGCTCTTGGCTAAAAGTGAAAAACAACACTTTAATCAAAGGATTCGCTTCTTACCGCAAAGTTCAGTCACTTCAGTGAAGTGTGAGCCGAAGATGAGGCGGCAGGTACGAATCAGCTGATACTCAAACAGCAGCAGGTCGTGGAGGCGGTGCAGCCTTTTGCATTTGGATTGAATCAAGTCAAGATCAGTCTGTGCTGATCAGTCTGTGTATCAGCCATCGACTCGAGCCGACATCAGCGGCACGAACAGAAAGGTTCAGTCTACGCTGGTCGAGTTTCTTCTAACCAACTTACGAGACCTCCTGAGCGCTCTTACACACGAGAGTATTTTTACCTTAAAACTGCTTTTGATGATCAGTTTGCAGGGAGTGGTAAAAGTACTCTTAGTCCAGACTTTCATAACGATCCAAGAGACGATTACACAGAAAGAGAGAAATATCTGAGGAGGAGGAAGTCAGAGTGCGACGGCGACGGTATGTTACTCTGTCTGTCTGTCTTATTTGCTTCAGCTGCCGGTTGTGTGCGAAAGGTTTTGTTTGATCCAAATTGACAAATCACCTACAAGAGTCACTCTCCCATCCAAACTCACGGTAATTATAGTCGAAGAAGCGACTTGGAAGGCAGAACTGCAGAGGTGGACCGGCTCTGCGTCTCGTTTGATTTAGGAGGCAGCCAACAGAACCAATTAGCCACTTTGGCCGGGGATCAAGCGGCTATCTGTGCCTGAAAAAAGCCCTCCTGTCCAATTAACAGAATTTATGGACAGGGCGAAGGTACCGCTGGGCTGTGATAAGGTAATTTGTTGGGTTTGCTGTATACTGCAGCAGTTGCTGACATTTGATGCTAATTTGGACGACAGATTTAAGAGGAATTGACTCAATTATTAGTCACCTGTTGAGTAGATTCAGCTCCTGATTGCCGCTTTAGATAACGGTCCCTCTGTCCAAACAATGAATACATCTACTGACCACCCGATGGCCTGGAGTCCGGCCACATGAATGCCTCCTTTCATTTGTGTTGTGACTTACTGGTGCGCAGCGCGGAGGGCGTGACCTCGATCTCGCTGGCGCCCTGGTAGGGCTGGAAGGCCGAGGCTCCGCTTCCAGCGCTGAGGTCTGCGGCGAACAGGTCGGGGCTCTGGGTCCCTGTGGAGCTGGCGCTGGTGCCATCGCCTCCATGGTGGGGCTCCTGCTCGTCGTACACGGCTATCAACTGCAGGAGGGAGAGATGAGACGGTTTGAGACACGTGTTGCTGCTTAAATCATGAAAAGCCAACGAGTTCAGCTGCTGTATGTTCTCAGGCAGAGAGGTACACCAAAAAATACGAGAGAGCAGATTACATTCACTGAAAAGGTTTTCTTTGTGTTTGGCAAAAAAGCTTAAAACGCAGACAATGATAACATATGCTGGGATAATCTGGAATTATGAGAGAACATTACAATCACAAAGAGAAAGAACGGGACAAAGACGTGGAGATAACCCAGAGGGAAGTGCTGCAGGTTCGATGTGGGAAAAGCCTTTACAACAAATAACACAACAGAGCACAAACACCCCCAAAATCATGGAGATTTAAAGAGGAAACGAGCGGCAGAGAGCAGAGAGACGGCAGCGGAGCAGAAAACGACCAGAGGCTGGATTGGATTTGTGGAGAAAAGTGTTGCTTTTCTCTGATAAATTCTTGCATAAAACGTGTTGAAATAAAAACTCTGCGTTACATAAGCGGCTCAATCCTCCACGAGTGTCATCAAGAACGAGTCGTGTGGGTAAAACGATCTTTCAACATGTAAATCAGCTGTTCTTTTCTGTGTCCCCGGCTGGAAAACGGGATTTCATTTTACACAGAATCTAATAACGATAACTCAAAGTTAGCTGAGACAAGAGGTGATTAGAACCAAACGCACCTGATGATGATCACAAAAAAGCAATGACTCTGGTTTAGTCTGACCGAATGATCATTAAAACCCACAAACCCTTTTTTCCACTTGTTCAAGCATGTTTAAATATTCCCAGTGAGATCTCCTGGATCCAACTCAGCCCATAATTTGGACCAGTCTGGGCTCCAAATTGGACCAATCAGTTGTGAGGTTGTGAATCAGGACGATAATTTGCTTAACAACAGTCATTTCTTCTCTCGCTCATTCAAATCCTGCTCAGTGATTAAGAATCAGGATACAGAGCAGTGACACTTTCACTAAATTCAGTGAAATTTGACTTGAATTTGGTGCGGACGACACACGGTGGTCCTTTTCTGCTCAAATCCACATGGGCCGACACTCAGTCCAAAGGTATGCGGGGGTGATTTAGACTCTCCGTTTTACATTATGACAGTGAGGCGCTCGTTATGTCCAATCACATCCTCCCTTCACTCAAAGTGCCTCCACATTTACCTCCTTCTCCCTCACAGATCTGATTAATTCCAGCCTCTGCCGAGTCCTTTCATTAGATTAAAGATGAGATTCACGCCGTCCCTCTGTGACTCCCAGCAGGCCCGCGTGTGTGTTCAGCTGGCTTCAGTTAGTCGGGGAGAAAATGAAAAATCCGCCCAGCATTTGCCAGTTGGAGAGGATGTGATCTAACTGTCCCTCGTGGTGAGATCCGACGCAGAGGCTGACTGCGAGACTCGACCGTCCACCGCCTGACCCGCAACATCTCACGCATGAAAAATAAACGGGGATGTTAAACAGCTCAAACATCGTCAAGATCACTGCGGTTCATGATGGTGAGCGAAGAAAAACCCTGAACTTTGAAGAAAACTTGAGCAAACACCCCGTGGCAAGAAGCAGCTGATCAAAAACACACAACTTTGACTCAGGAACACACCAAAAAAAGATAAAACGTGGAAGAAAAATAGAAACTTAAATGAAGCTTTTGAAGTCTCCTTTGAACATCGCAGAAGGCAGAATGTCCAAGTCAAGGTTTGTCGGTGCGGTTTTGCATCAGAGACACAGATTCTGATCTCTGTAGCAGCAGGACTGAACGCTGAGGACCAGTTCTGAATCAGAATCAGTTCCACGAGAAGGAATTCACAAAGAAATGAACGTTTGGCTTCTGTCAAACTGTTCATGAAAGTCAACTTTGGCTGCACGTTCAGTGGTGTTGATATGGGCGGACTGGAGCTAATGCTAACAATTAGAGCTAAAAAAGCTGCAGTGACGAAGCAAAATCTAATGAACTCATGCAGGCAGGAAGTCATTACACACGCCTTCAACCAAAGAGTCCAAGTGGAGGTTTGACTCTGCAGAATCTGACTCCAGAACCAGAATCAGCACATGAAAACTAATCACCTCTGCTGCCCTTACTGAACACGCCGGATACTTTCATGCTAGCTTGTTTGCACGTTGTTTTGTTTTTAAAAGTCTGATCTAATTATTTAATCAGTTTGACCTCAAGCTTCGATTCATACGTACGCAAGTGTTTATTTTGCACTGATGTCAGTCGACTGATCTTTAATCAACTCGGTCAGCAGCTACAGTAAGCTTTAAAAACAGATGTCAGGGAGCCACGATGGCAAAGCCGCTCACAGCTTCGTCAAATACCACTGGACAAATAAAGACAGTCTGGGTGCTGGAGTACCTGCACTGGATGAATGAACATCATGCTCAGCACAGGCCGATCACCTCGTGACAGTAGATTAGCACAAAGGTGGCCTTTTACACGCCGCCTGTTGCATGTTACTCAATATTCTTCAAAGCAAATCCAAAGTCGAAAAATGAAGTAAATGCAAAGAGAAGAGATTCACATTTTGAGGCCTTTAAGGCGACGCTGTCACTTCATGAGAAAAGCCACTTTCTTACCGCAACAATTCCACTAAAACACAAAACGCACGCTCACATGTGTACATACAAACATGACCACACTGAAAGAGGGACACTCGCAGGCGCACACGCAATTACATTTAGAGATACAGAGACACCCACATAATCCATTAAAACACACACACACACACACACACACACACACACACACACACACACACACACACACACTCATACCATTCACATCTAACTACCAGTTTTCCAGCACATTAAACCTTCATTTCAGCCACATTTAGTCTGAGAGCTGGAGAGTTTTATAGCAGGCTGGACAGGCTCCCTGGCAAGAGAACAGGCTCTCTCTCACACACACACACACACACACACACACACACACACACACACACACACACACACACACACATTTACAGACCTCAAGACTCATGTTTCCCATTAGGGCCTTTACATAAATGTGGACATATTTACTTCAAATTAGAGCCTGCATCAGCCCAGGGCTAATGTGTACACTCAGTAATGGGGGAAATCAGGTCAAAGAGCAGGAGGGGCAGGTTATGGAGGGTGTGTGTGTGTGTGTGCGCGTGCGTGTGTGTGTGTGTGTGTGTGTGTGTGTGAAGTCAAAGAGATGCAGGGTGAATGTATTAATGAGCAGATGAAGGAGAGAAAAAAAGGAAAAGAGTGGAGAAGGAGAAAGAATGAGGGGAGGTAACACTGATTGGAGAGTAGAAGTGTGTGTGTGGGTGTGTGATTTTAAGTGAGACACATGGGAGAAGGCTGGAAGACAGTGTGTGTGTGTGTGTGTGTGTGTGTGTGTGTGTGTGTGTGTGTGTGTTTAATGCACACTCGTCTACATCAAACTTCCTGTGTGTGACTGTCAGACAGTCCTCCGCTCTTCCCTCATTAACGCTCAGTTCGGCCAGAACGGCTGAGTCAGCAAACATCCTTCCTGCCCTGGCCCACTCCCTGAGGACACCACAGAAGAAGAACCCCCGACCCCATGTGCTTTTTACGACCCATGTGGTTGTTATTACATGGTAATCAGTGCGGCTGCAGTGCGCACTATGAACGCGGTCGGGCCTCCAAACCTTCAGCCGACCTGATGTCACTGAGGTAGAGCTGATCAGAGATCAGCATCGAGGCCGTGATACCAGCAGGACAGACGACAGGATGAGGCTGTTAATGCACAGCCCCGCCTTCAAGCTGGTCCTCTGCTCACTGCTGAAACATCATCATCATCATCAGCATCAGCATCAGCATCATCATCTTTGTTCAAGTTCGAGGAATAAGACCATGAGTGGAGTGTTGCTCGTTAGTCCCTGCAGATCATATCTGACCTCAGATGACTCAGCAACTTTCATCAACTCATGTCATTAAAACACATCTCTGAAGTAATTAACTGTAATTTAGGTTTGCATCACAGGCTCCTGATTGATCTGGCTTCTTGCTGCCATGATTTCACACCTCAAATGACTAAAATCAGTAGAAACGTGATGAACTGAAGCACTTCTCATCATCACAGAGGACGACACGTGTTAATTAACACCTCTGTCACAGGTCTTAAATGTAGCCTCCGTGTTGCTTTTCTTTCCAGTTTCTCCTTTATCTTCCTTATTTTTACCTTCCTGTTAAATAAAACACTTGGACCGAACGTGAAAAAAACATGAATGACAAGCGCACGAGCTGAACATCAGCTTCACTGTGTGTTTCCTCCGTCTAATGTAAATGAATATGGCGGCGTGTAAACATCAGAGGGCACGGCGACGCCTGACAGACGCTCCCTCGGGACCTCATGTTGGTTCTGCTGGATGTTTTGCTCGGCGAATCGTCCGTGTGCTGTGAAACGGCCCCGAGTCAAAGCTAATTGCTGAGGTTTGTTGACGAGCACGGCCCTGACCCTGCCACACATCATCACACACACACACACACACACACACACAAGCTCAGAAAAAGGTGACATCCAATCAGCAGGGCTGGTTTCCCCTGAGGAAAACAGAGGATGTGCACGCCGAGAAATGGGTGTTGATTGGCCTGTGAAAGTGTGTCAATAGAAGCCAGAAGGTAGAAACAAGAAGAAACGAATCCAACCTTCATTCCTGACTTCAGCTCAACCTTTTCCAGTCGATCGGGGCCGCAACAATCATTCCTCCCATTATCTGTTCAGGAATCAATCATCAATGTTATAGACGACGTGTTGTTCTCTCTGACCAACAACTCCAAAAGCAAGTGCAAAGACGTTCAAGACAAGCCGTGAGGGTCAGTTCTGAGGAGCTTAAAGTCGCTAACGATGATCAGAACGGTGTCTTTCTGTTGATGAGTTAATTGGGCCGAGCGTCTTATGGAAGCAGGTCCACACATCTGAACGTCAGTCAACGTGCGCGATGTGTGTGCGCGCAGAACCCTCCTCTCACTTCTATCAACTTTTCTCCACTTTCTTGCACACACATCCCCTCGACCCGAGCCAAAAAAAAGGAACAATAATTGAAAAGTAAATTACAATGGAAAGTGTGAGTCAGTCCACTTTTCAGCAGTCACTCGCAGCTCATAAATCATCATCATAACTCTGGCTAGAACAATACGCTGGCAGCGGGGCCAGAGAGAGGGAACCGAAGGTCTCTCAAAGGGGAATTAATCCTTACGGGGGTGTGTGTGCGTGTGTGTGTGTGTGTGTGGGGTTAGGGGGGTTGAATTTAGTAAGACACAGCCGCTGCTTGCACCACATCAGTGATCGGCCAGTCTTATTTCATCAGAAATCCCAGAGCTTATGCGGTGAGGCCGTCCAAAAATTACAGTTGCCTTCGTTCTGGCCACCGACTCCAAAACATAAATCTTTCCAAGCTGCTACATCCATCTATCGACCGTTTGATTCATTCCCGCGTCACACCGAATAACGTCAAGTCATTACAATCGCACACAGAGTGATATTACATCAATAGGCTGCGTTTTCCCCTCGTGTCAAGCTCCACATTGCAGCGTGTTTGTGTTCTCTCATATGCGTTATTGAATCTAAACCATATTTGCAATAAGAGCAGACGCATAAAACGACAGAGAGCAGGACTGATCGTCTGCACATGGGGGAGATTTGCTCGTCGTACGCAGTAGAAATGACAAGAGACCACAAACGTACCCAATGACAGGCTTCATGTGAGCAAACTGTAAACGACCAGAAGCAACTGTTCTTATTATCACCTGACCTGCCAGTTACTCTCTCACTTAATCTGTTAATGGTTTAAGCTGTAAAAAACAGGAGATCTTCACAACTGAGAAGAGAGAACTGAGCAACTTTTGGCTTAACAACAACTTATAGGATTAACAGATGATCGATCGATGTTTCTGTTGATGGACTAATCGTTCCAGCCTTAGTTCAAAGGTTGACATTAGCCGCGGCTCCATCAAGGTGTTTTTCATATTCGAAAAGCTCGATGGAAGCAGCAAAACTCAATATACCAATATGTCTGACAACACTAGCTATTTCTTATTTCTTTATTTAGCTTCTATTTGATGTGCAGCAGGTGCAAAACTGGATACTGGATCTTTACAGTAAATTCTCAGACTTTTTATTTCCATGTTTTTGAAGTGGTTTGGTTTGGTTGACTGAAGACAGCTGATACATTTCTAAAATACTGTTTTCCACTTCAATTAATATGGAGGCAGACGTTCCGTGTCATCAAAGAAATACTGGAAGCTAAGAACCAAAACTGGAAAACAAAATCCTAAAATCAACAACAAAGGTAGAAGGTCATCTAGGACAACCTGTGCACCAGTATCACCAAGACAAATCCCTGTGTGTGTATTACACTGTGCAAACAAAGGTGACCCTGGTTCTAGAAACCAGAGTCCTCCAGAGGGCAAACGGCAAAGCTGTCGGCCAAAGGAGCGAAGTAACCACTTCACTTTCGCCTACACAGCTGTGTGTAATCCAAAACATGTTGTCCCGACTCTCCTCCGGGGTCAGAAAAAACTGCAGCCTGGAACGTTTTCCTCGGTTACATGCTTTAGGAACTGTGGAGAAAGTGCGAGGTTGCAGAAGGCCTTTTCCCAAAAGTGACAGCCATCAAAACCCCGAGCATCAGTCTGCCGCAGCCAAAAACCACAGAGTGCAGACAGGCAGTGACCAGCGTCACTCCCGGGTCAGCATACCACACTGTTTATGCGAGGAGTTGAGTTTCAACATGTCTGGCAGCGGAGGAGAAAGCTAGACCCGCTATAAAACCAAACATAATGTTTCAAGGATGGCTGGTAACGTAAAACTTGAGATGACAACATGATAATACTTTTACATACGAGACTGCCTGCATTTTATGGCTCTGAAAGACGAACTTCAGGTCACGTCTTTCAACGTGAAACTGGATACACGCTTTAACTGTTTGAAGAGTGAACCATTGTTTTTGCTGTTTCATGACATTTATTTCTCTGGTTTTCAGGAAATGTCCTTCAGAGTTGCACCTCTGGTAGAGACACTGGAGAAATGTGATTCTTGACTGGTTCGTTAGGTAAAGAAGGAAACTGGCTGCATATAAAGTCTTTCTTTGAAAACGAAAAAAGAAAGTGAAGAGTTATGGTTACATCGTTTCCACTCAACAAGTAAGAAATACACGAGGGTGGCGAAAGCTGCTCATCGAGACGGAGAGGAGAGGCCTTTCCTCCTCTTTGGTCCATCCAGTTTGATTTGTTATCTGTGAGGTTGCGTTAACGCTTCCATCATCATTTTGTGATTTTGTGTGACCCCCCAGGGGACAGAAGCAGAGGCGCTGCTTCACACACAGTCATCTCATGTGATCATGGGATGTGTTTGAATGGCTTGTAATTCAGCTGGAAGCAAACAGCTCAATGGGTCACGGTCAGATCAGGGTGTTAGCACCTCCGCAAGGTCAACGTTTGGTAAAAACTCTGCAAGGACACTGAAGAGATGCTGAGACTGAAGGTGGACTTAACGCACGTTTGCTGCTCTCGCACTGTGTTGCATGTTTTGATGTTAGTTGCAATATGTGGGAATCAAAGCTACAGCACACGATGACACAACAAGCACAAAACCTGCTCCATAACTTAAAGGTTTTCCCACTTTGGGGAAAGTGAACTTCACCTCAAGCCCACCCGTAACGTCTGGGATGATCTGGAATGATCTGGAATGTCGACTGCGAAGCCATCCGCGATGTTTATGAGGAATAAATGCAGAAGAAAAACGTAGAAAAAACTTTCCATTCTACTGGAATCAGAAGTGACATCTCAGTCAACTTTTCCTCCACAGCTTCACTCTACATCTATCACACTAAGTCGCACATTTAAGCTCATCCTGCCCCATTTCCACATTCAGATGAAATTTGAGGACAGCGTGTGCAGCGAACGCTTGCTATGGCGCTCTGAAGTTACAGCGTTCTGTCACTTTGTTCTCTCACAGTCACCACATATCACTCTAATCCACTCACGCAGTCGTATCTGCAAGTTTCAGAAAGACAAATTTAAGACTTCTTGGACCTTTTAATGTTACTGGGAATTTTATGTAAGACCATTCTGACAAGAAAAACAAAGAAACAGAGCTTGTAAAAGCAGATTATGTTGGAATATGGGCTATATGAAAAAAGGACAACAGGATACGAAACACTGGGCGATTTTCCTGCATTTATTCCCCATAAATATAACTTTTTTCAATATGATTTCCAGATCATATCAACTTAATTTTGTATGCAACAGCTGACAAACATTGGTTTAATTTAATGTCACCATCGTTTGGTGAAACTGCACAAATTCCTGCACAGTCCAAGATGTGTGATTGTTGAAACTCTCTCAGACTTAATCTAACTCCCTCCTGTAATCAAATAGGTGTTTTGCTACGACTATTTCTGGAAAAGCGTTAATCTGTGCAGCAGAAGGCAAAGGGGCGGCGGTTTGGACGTGTGACAGACGTGGCTAAGATTAGCCGAGGCTGGTAGACGAGCAGCGCAACCCCAAACTCCCACAGAGACTGTTGGAGAGTGAGCGAAGGCAGAACACGCGGTGACCTTGACCTCGCCGAGTTTAGACAAAGACACTCACAGGAGGAGACGTACAGTATCAAATATGAGAGAATGAGACGTGACATCGCCCAGGTGTGCGCTCGCCTTCCCACACAGCCAGCGTCCTGCTGCTAGAACACCATCCGTCACTCAGTGTGACCCTCAAAACACAAGCCGACACAAAACACACAACAATTATGACCAAGCAAACGCAGATTTAGGATCACACTGTAATCGAGCGGTGTGGAACGCTTCCAATCAGCATAATGACCCAATATCTATTTCACTTTAATCCAGATGATAGAAAACATGTGGGGGGAAAGCGCGGGGCCGTCTGAGCCGGGGCCAAACTGACAACATCAGGCAGCGAGGGAGCGAGCGAGCGAGCGAGCGAGGCACCGACGGTGATTCATCCCCCAAAATGAGACGAGTGCTGAGCTGTGACTTTTACTCCCTGAAAGATGTTGGTAGACCATTTTTTTACTGAACTTGTACTGGTGGAATTCTTCTGAACTTTGGCTCAATGCCCCGAGAGGAACAGTTTAAAGCCATGCTAGAAAATGGCTGACCTGATACAAAAAGTGTTTCCCTGCACATCTGCTTTACTTTGCTGTTTTTTTTTTAACCTGCAGACATGTATCGTATTTCCCTCTTTGACTGATGAAGACATCCACCTGATAAAGAGGTACACCTATTCTCTTCTGTTGCCAAGAGTTCGATGAGAAAATCAACCTCATTCTCACGCCTGCATGCTAACAATGAAGCTAGAGCCAGAGGACATTTAGCTTAGCTTAGCATCAACACTGGAAGCAGCTAGCCTGACTCTGTTTGAGACACAGAAATGTTAATGTGTAAAACAGTTTTTTTTTTTTTTCCACTGTGAAAAAAGAACCGTCTTCACCACCAAAGCAGGATAAAAGCAATGAACGTTTCTCTAGTGGCTCCCACTGAGGAGTTTTGGTTCCCTGAGGTTGAAATTGAACCTGAAATTTCCATTTTCCGTTTTTCTGGCCTCACCTTTCGTTGTCTAATATGAAAATCCTTGTTCTCAAGTCAGCCCCATCTGCTCGTTCACTTAGCCGCGACAGCTGAAGTGACGATTCTGGATATTGGAGCTTTAAAAAAAACAGCTGAAGAGTGCTGACAGTCTTTCAGCTGAGTGAAAAGTGTGTTTAATTCAAGCTGCTGAAAGCTGATAGATGTGGGTACAGCACAGAAAGGACTGCAACAAATCCACCGGAGAGCCACAGACACACACATACCAGGACAGACTATTTCCTATGGCCAAACACCTGATATTGCTCTGTGAACCCATTTCTGAAACCTCTGTAAGAGGAGATTGTCCTCTGGCTTGATACGCAGAGCAAAGTACAACCTCTGCCATGGGTCCTGCTGGTTTCCCACTGCGCTTGTCTCCACTAAAAATAACTGCACTCATGTAACTGTCGGTGTTCTGAACAAAACATCCATCAATTCAGCTTCAAACCAATTAAACCTCACAAACTTTTTGAACTAAAAACCTCTAGTGGTCCTGAAATTGCTTGTATCCTGTGATGTTATGTATGTTGTTATGCTTCATTGTAATGCAACACATGCTGTGCTACGTATGTAAAGAACCTGTATGTACTACAATGAGTCTCGCACGACTATTTCACAAACAAACTTCTAAAATGACTTAGACTTCATTACTTTTAGGAATGAAATTCATTCTGATCTCCTCTGTGGAGGACTAGAGGACTTCTTGAAATCGGTGTGTTTTGGTGCCAAAGATCCACTTTGTTTGGCTGCTTTTTCCTGCAGAACGAAACCTGTGAGATACAACCGATAGCGCTGTTTTTGAAAGCGGGCTGCAGGTTTGTGCTACCCGGGGATCCATCCCTCCAGGTACCAGCACTGACAGCTAGCCGGCCAGGGAAGCCAGAGCTCCAGGCTAAAAGGTAAACGGAGAGAAAGCAATGAAACAGCAACAGAGCAGTTTAGTCAATACCTTTTGTTACGATGCATATTGTGTCTAGTGAATGTGTTGCACATTTGTTCGCCAGACAGGCTCGACTCTCACCCCAATGTTAGGATGATACAATATTAACCACGACGGTGTCAATCTGAGGGTCGTCTGACGAAACTAGACCCTGGACGTCCTGAGCAGGGTTCATCATTTATTCCTCCCATTGCTCGCTGCACAACATTCTTAGCATATTTTCCTCTTTTTATGAACTGCCAGCAGGCGCCAGTGATCAACAGTCAACGTTCAGCTCTTACTTTTGAATAAGCGACAGAGCGACTACCTTTCTAAGCTTAATAACGGTCAGTTTTTGTACCACTTTAACTCTCATTAGAATAATGAACCAGTTTAACAAAAGTTCTGCTATATTTAGCCATTTAGCTTCAATCACCTGTTTTCCAAGGGACTAATCACCTAGAAAGGCGACGCCACAGCTGTAAACATGAATATGTGTGTGTGTCTGTGTGTGTGTGTGTGTGTGTGTGTGTGTGTGTGTGTGTGTCTGTGTCTGTGTGTGTGTGTTTAATTAAGCAGGACAACCTGTGTATGAACATAAGGGCTTAATAGCTTTTGGAAGGAAACCACAGCTCTCGCCCTGAACTCATGCTAAGCTGAGATAAGTGGTTTAGTTAAAACCTGATGAACTTGGCTCAAAAGAAAATCAAAAATCATTTCCACAACACAAAGTAGTTGCAACATAAGTTATTTGGGGTTTTTTGGCTTATGTTGTGTGTGTGATTTTAATCTCTCGGGACTAAAAAAACCCCTAAATCTTGAAGAAAAAAAAAACATATTCAAACTTCGTGGGAACAAAGATTGGCTCGGGGTTGAAACATTACAAGCAGCATGTTTTATTTCATTGCTTCTGCTTTATAAAACACAACCAGACATTTCTGTTTCTCAAACAATATCTGAGTAATTTGTTACCCTTTAGCTGCCAAATCACGCTCTCAGCCCCTCTGACACCAACGTTCACGAGCTGATTTCTTTCTGTGTTTTGTTAAAATTCAATTTCAAGCTTAGAAAAGCTTCAAAAACAGCAGCTTCTGACCCACAACAGAGGACGAGCTGTGCCACTGTTAGCACACGATGCTACGTAACGGCATGTCCTGGGTGTGACCCTGTGCTGAGCTGTAGGTCACAGGTCGAGTTTTTCTGATGCGTCTGTCTCAGAACAACAAACAAGTCGTCCCTCTGACCTCCACGACGCAGCAGAGGAAGCAGAGCATTTAATGGACATATGACTGTGCGAAAAAGAGCTCGAAATGCCAATCCAGAGGGAGGAGAGTGAGGATGATGGAGGGGGGGATGAGAGGAAGGGCAAATATCGATGGAAGAGGCCCGAGACAGGAGAGAGAAAAGAAAAAACAGGAAGGAATAGATTAAAAAAAAAAGGAGAAAGGAGATGATGGGGTGAGCCGAAGAAGAAAGGGGAAGTGGGTGAAAGGAGGAAAAAGGCCAGACCAATCGTCCGTGAGAAAGACCCGGCGGAGGAGAGGGAGCTATCAGGATTGAGCCAACGGCGCTTTAAACTGAGCTGTTTCCTCACAGAGTCTGGCTGAGACGCTCAGAACACAGTGAACTGGACAGCTTCCCCCTCTTTGCCGGGAATTATTCTGTCACTCCCTTGGCTTAGACAAGTGGTGCTGGGGGAAGTGTTAGCATAGCATGAGTGTGTGCGTGTGTGTGTGTGTGTGTGAGAGAGAGAGAGAGAGAGAGTGTGTGTGTGTAGCAACACAGCTGGCAAGGCTTAAGCTGGCTCGAGCGTCAGAGCTGTTTCTGTTGCACAATGAAACGACCGTCCATTCAGAGGAAACTACTCTTTAATCAGCTATAAATCAGCTGAATTAAAGACGTTGGGCAGTGAGGCGGAGACGGAGAGAAGGGGCTGATGGGAGATGGGGTGGGCAGGGGGGAGGATGAAGTTTCGTGATGGACAGATGGAGAGAGGCAAAGAGTGAGGAAGCATTGTCTGAATTTATCATTAAAGCTATTAAAAGAAAGAAAAAGTTCTGCATGAAGTCGATAATTCTTCCGTGTTTTTGGGTGATTGAGCTTCAGGTCACAGAGTTACAGCGTTTCACTGCAAAGTCTCAGGTTTAAAATCAAACCTGCGGGAATTAGGTACAAAAAATATTAATTATTAATTAATCGGGCATGTGTACCATCATCTCTGACAGTGAAGTTTAACCGTACATTATCCTTTCTGGGGGCGTTTGTTTCGTGTGGTTTCTTTCTCCGAGTCAACCCATGAAAAATATCCAAATACCTAAACACTATTACAATGTTCTGCCGAGACGTACTTTCCCTCGAAGTGCCTCCACTCTTTCTATTTTAGCCTCAACGTGTTGTGAAGTCGCTGGAGAATAGGTGCGAGTTGTACTCGACTATGGGTGATACACATTGGTGGCGAGAGGCCAGCTTGGCATCGCATTCTCTGCATGTTTTCCATAAGATAAACAAAAATACACCACAAAACCCAACGTACACTGCAATTGGATGCTTTTCAAAAGTACTGTGAGGTGGATTTCTTTAAGCCGCACCAACGTGATTGTTCCTCCGAAGACTTTATTTAAGAATGTTTGCAGAACAACTATAATCACTGAGCTGTGTGGGCAGCATCCCGCTACATACATACATACATACATATATATATATATATATATAACGGCCATATTTGTATCAGAGCAGCCCCAGTGGGAGCGTAACCGCTGATATTCGTCATGTTAGCGCCTCGCTCCGGCATGCACCAGCAACACTTTGCTCAATGGAGGATTCAGGGACACTTTGACACTGCACGTCTGTATCATCAGGAGGCATCTGTGAGTTTATGAGCACGAGTCTGGTCGAGGATTTGAAAGCTTCAGATGCGAGGCTGACCCACATACGAAGCCGTTCTCCAGCCAGGCGGAGGTCTCATAAGCCTCGCTGTAATTGAGGGCCAAGGGAGCACCTCAGGAGTGACGGCCGCTTAATGAGAAATTATAGTTCTGCTGATGCTTTCAGAAAACGTGACTCCATTTGATAGTAATTACATCTCATATGGTTTCATTACACCGGCTCCTTATTTGGATTAGGCAATATTACGACTGAAATAGGAGAGGATAAAGTCTGCCGGGATTAACACGCGCTGGAGACCCCCCCCACACACTCTGACGCACACACACGCATGCACGCCGTTTAGCAAGCAAGTCCAGCAAGAGAGGTCAAAGAGAGTCGCTGCAAATTTATCAAAATTATCCTCCAATTCTTTGTTGTGTCAATCAGCGTTGCGACAACACAGAGGATTTAGTGTGAAGGCTCCTTCTCGTGAACCGAGGACTTCAGCAAGCGGCCTGATCCGCACCACTTGGACCTTCAGGTGAGTTTAAAATGTGGTTTTCTGTTATCACTGTGTTTTTGATGACCTGTCCAGCACACGAGGGACTGACGTTCAAGCACATACTTCTCAGAAACATGATGCAACTGCTGCGAACCCGTGTAAAGATCTGTCCATCGATCTGAACGTGATGCGTTTGTTTTGAATTTCTTCGTTTCCGTCAGAAGGTTTTAAAAACAGACTTTTCCACTTCAGCCGCCGCCTCACTCATTTCATCTGGGAACTGTTTCTGGTAAAATGACATTTTCTCTGCTGCTTTTTCGAGCAGTGTTTATAATTGGAGACCTGACGTTTGCACTGATAATATCCCGCGCTGCAGTGACTTCAGAGAGACTTTCTCATTACCACAGATATTGCACTTACGATTAAAAGTGGTTCTGCTAAGTCAGAGGTAAGAGCCGGTGGATTTGAAATGCGGGGGTATTAGAGCTGCAAGTTTAGGCTTTAATCCAGGCCGAGGTAGAGCGGGCACAAGGCTTTCCCTCCATCTCTCACACCCACACCACGCAAACACACACAGAAGCTAACTCCCTGCAATTTATCTGTCCTAACCTACACACACACCAACGCACAAGTTAGCTCTTATGATAAAAGTACCCAAAGTTCCCTACCCTCTCTCTCTCTCTCTCACACACACACACACACACCTCCCCAAACCCATCATCAAATCTCTTTCCCTTTCACCACCTCCATCCCCAGGAGAGGAGCCCTGACACTGAAATCTAATTAAAGGCTCCATAAGCAGAGCTCAAATGAAACTGTCACATCAAAGTCGCCGCCGGGACAGAATGACACAAATCAATAAGACAGAGAGCTCCAGCAGATCCCAGCGCACCCTGGAGACTGTGGAGACGACCTGGGCTGGGATTAGGCCAGTCAGACACCACGCCGACTGGAGGTGGAAGTGATGGAGTCTGACTCTGGATCAGTTTCTCTGCCTGCTCTGCCCAGCACATATCTGCTTCCCAAGCTGTGTTTCTGTTTTTACAGGTCGCCTGTTTGAGGGATTCACTTAACGTCGAACTTAAAATAGTCAGTTTGATTAGACTAAAGGTGTTTTCAGGCAGTGAGCGGCTGCCTCAGATCCAACCAGTCTGTACAGCACTACTGATGAAGATGAGGATCGCTCCTCCTCAGAGCTTTATGCGTGAACCAGCCTGCTGCAACTCTTCAGAGGGAGGAGGGGCACGAACATGAGCTGCTTCTTCGGGAGTCATGTGACTTTTACATGTCAGGTCATGCGTCGATCATGTGACTTATTGTGTGTGTCTTTCCAAAGTTACTTCCTGTCGCTTTACAACTGATGATGGTGTTTATATCCTGGATGTCTCAGGACGTGAATCGACATCGATGTCTTGTATTTATTTGTTCTCTGTGCAACAGCCTCTTTATTTCATCTCATCTCTCTGTGAAGCACTTTGATTTTATGCGATCAGGGTAAACCTGAGGGGTTGATGGGTGGGGAGGAGTGAGCGGTCTGAGTCACTCTGTCGATCCACTTTAATGCAGCTATAGATCCACTGACCAATCCATCCACCTCTGAGCACCGAGTGTGAATGTGGTGGAGGAAGGTGAGACAGCCAAAAGGGAATTTTTGACTCCCCGTTCTGTTTTACTGCTGTGCTACATAAACCTATTACTTTTTAGAGCGCTGTGCAGCCATGACTTGGTTTGAGTGCTGTTCATTAAGTGAGAAAATATATCCAACTTCCACTCTTACTCCTCTGCATGAAGTGTCCTGAACCAACAAGGAAATCAGAAGACAGAGCGAGACAGTAAGTTATCCAAATCCAAGCCATCCAAGTGTTGTACTGTCCAATTCTAATAGAGGTGGACAGCAGACTGAATCCTGGAGGGACCGGTAAAATGCAGAGTGAGACCAGGTCTGGATTTGAAGGGGGTTTCATTGGCCTCATAGGGTGGAAAGTTCCAGAAGATTGACAGGGGAGTTAAAACAGAAGAGGAATGGAGAATGACTTACCTGCATGGACGAGGGCGGAGAGCAGCAACGAGACCGAGAGGAGAGAAAAGAGAAAAGAGAAAAGAGAAAGGTCAGGTCAGGTGTCACAAATACAAGAGCTGCTACATGAAGGAGAGCAGACTTTCCCGAAGGATCGACTAGCTCTCCGTAACATTAAACAGGCAGAAAATGATCGAACATATTTGTTTTCTTGCAAATTGAATAAAAAGTTTGACACCTTTCTCGTGTCTGGACGGTACACAAGGCTACAAGCAGCAACAGGTTAGCTTAGCTTAGCACAGAGACTGGAAACACAGGGAAAGATGTAGGAACTCACTCCTGAAGTTTCAGCTCTAGTCCAAAAAAATAGTCACACAACCCCCCATAAAACCACAATGCATGGTTTTTACACTTAGCGTGTTAATTAGCGAGCTTTAGAAATGCTGCTCGGTGGATTTTGTAGCGTTGCAGCACATCCAGACTTGCGGCTTCCCCTGTTTCTAGTCTTTATGCTAAGCTAAGCTCACCACATCCTGTGTGATGCTTCATATTTACCGTACAGACACGGGATTGGGATCGATCTTCTCATCTAACTCTCTGCAAAAAACCTCTTCCTCAGCTTCTTCTGAGGTTTCACAGCTATTTAGGAAAAAATTCTGTAAATCCAAAATGAATTTGATTCACACTCAAATCTAAATCTCCAGGCTTTACTTTACAATGTAACGGGAGCTGTAGAAACCCTTTGTTTAACCCTGATCTCCATGTTATGAAAAACCAGCACTGCAGCCAAAGCAATGCATCTCCATAACGCAGCCAAAGCCATCCGACTGCCCTCCACTGCCTTCCAGGAGTCTTTACGGTATTTAAATGAATTGTTTAAGCCAACACGGGTCTGACAGACCGCTATCACAGTCTGTTCAGGGTTCACTTCTCGACAACCCCCCTCCACTGAGTGAGAAACCACAGGGTCTTTGGGACCACACTGGCAAACGTTTCCTTCAGTGCTGTGAGAGCTAATCTTCCTCTCAGGCTTCAAACCCAATTATGCTTTACACAATGTTAACCTGCCAAACAACAAATGCATTATTGCACCAGTTCCCTAAGAGAAACCGATGGGGGACAAACACTCTTCTCTAAAGTCATTTGCATCATCGTAAGTTCTCTTTTCATTTGTCAGTAAACACGTCAAACATTCAATTTCTGTTGGAATCAGTCGTCTTAATCCTGGCTTTGCTCGCACTATGATCCCTGGGTTCAAGCCTTTTTAAGATAAATACAACGTTACCTCTAATTTGTAGTAACAATAGGTTTGATTGCATTTGACCTGATCATAAGCACGAAGCAACACAGACCTTCGCTTGAGTTATAACAGGATAAAAAAAGTTGTCTTTCTCTAAGCCGTCCTCTTGAAACGCATCGTTTAAGTGTACCCAAAGATCAGATGGTTCGTTTAATTCTGCATTTTCTTCTTGTGAAATCCGATACGTTCCCTGTAATTTAGGGAAAATAAAGCCCATTATCCCACCCTCTGCAAAGCAATGCTTATCCTAAGAGACATCGATACTTTACGTGCCAGGGGAATAGGAGAGTGAGGCTGGCTAAGCCGGCCTTGTTGTTGAAATAAGCACTTTTACTCTCGCACAGACAGCAGAAATCTGACAACGATACCTTACACAATGGCCATTGTTGGAGGCGAAGTCGTGAGGGAAGAGCAAGCAAACGGGCTAATTTGCTGCGTGAACAAAAGGATGTCTGTGAACGCTCTGCAGTGACACGTTTCAGTTGCATTAGGGATGGAGAAGGGATTAGAGTCGAGTGTGTGATCCTGTCTTGTCTGACTGTGATCTCTCTCTTTTTTTTTTGTGGAAAGACGCCACATGGTTGACAGAAAAACGTCTGCAGAAAACAAAATAATGGGAGCCACAACAGAAGTTTGTCCCTCCTACATTTATCCTTCACCCATCCTGAAGAAACGCTGCACACAGAAGGCAGTCATTGTAGGAGTCACCTTAATGAATTCACTCCGCCGTCCGTCTCTGTCTGCAGAGGCATCTATTGAAGACATCCTCCTATTTTATTTATCACTAACACCATTAGAGCTGACACCTCAGCAGCCACTCGTCTTCCCGTCGCTCAGACAGACTTTCCAGTTTGCTTGTGATTGTTTAAAGTTAACATCAGAATTATGTTTCATGATTCTTTTTATCAATTTTACTTAAATCATGTCAAAGCCTTCGTCTGTTGTCTGGTCAGTTCGGTCACAGTAAGCACATGAGGTCCATATCTGAGTACCATGATGATTTCAGGTGCAGTTTTAGTTTGATTAATTCCATATTTGTGTCATTTAAATGAGTGAGGAATCTTCTAGAAAAGTCCTACAAATTACAAAGCATCTTAGAAGATTCGCTCTGGATCCCAGCAGAGTCAGATGACCCGGAGCAGGCAGTCCCAGTTTGATAAATGACGCACACGCGAGTGTAAAATAGGCTACTTGGGTTGGGAAGCACTCAAACTGAGCGATGCTAGATTGTGAGAAAATACCCTGAGACCTCATTTACGCCTTTTCCCCAAAGCCTTAAGTATGAAGGAAAGTACGCATTATATATTTACTTGCCTCAGTGTTGCACCAGGTTCTTAGACTCAGCTATCTTGTAAGCATTTGCCCTACAATTGTTGTTTACAAGAAAATGAATTCGACAACAGGTTTAAGAGAAGAAATAGTCCACATACAGTAGAAATAAAGTGGCAAACTTTCAGTGGCTTGCACGGTTTTCCCTCTGTGCCTGGATATCCTCAGAATGTGTATGTTGATCTGCTTGGTATTCTAGCAGGCTCAGCACACAAGTCAAGCATAGCAGATATGCCTGCACAAGTCATCACAAACCCCAGAGCAGAAGGTACACCCTGACTGGGCACGGAAACAGAACATTTCACCGTCTGGCTTGAAACACATGCTCCTCGCAGAGTCGGCGTTTGTGTGTGCGCGAGTCTGAATGACCAAACGGGCAAGTGAAGCCAGAACACGGTGTACACTTCCACTGATGTGTACACGCACTCATTTGCAAACATGCCTGGTCACATCCCCTCGGTCTCTTTGCTTGGGTTTAGCTGCGACTTCACATCCACGAGTCTTATCTTAACTCTCTGAAAATGCTGCAAAACTAAGTTCCCATGACCGAGCTAAGACCCATAAAACCCCTTCCATTACAACCATTATGGAATAATTGCATCATTTTCATCGCCCCATAAAAAGCTTTCTCTTTGGTTTAACGCAGACAGATTCGGTCTAGATGGGTCTTAATCAGCCCCGTCAGACCAAAGTTCACACTATTCCCAGATGTACAGCGTCAGAGGCAAAATTCCCATTATGGACCAAGGCGTGGGAGGTAGTGAGGGCATTATATGGACAGACAGAAAGAAAACAATGGAAAGAGAGAAAAAGAGATGCAGACGAACAGAGACACGGAGCTCTCGGTGGCCTCGGTTCAAAGCCGGCTGCTTGCCGGGTCTGTTTTAATGTTAATTCAACCAAACGGACAACAAGTGACGCTCCGCTTCTCTAAGCAATTAATCTTGCGCGAGCGAAGCAAAGAGAGATTTCACAGAGAGCTAAATAAGTCTGCATAATTTTTCTGAGCCAATTACAGTGACAAGAACAGGAGGGGAGAGGAGGAAGAGAGGGACGGAGGGAGACGAGGAGAGCCGGACAGAACGAGAGCGAGGAGGAGGGTGAGGCAAAGAGAGGCACACGGGAGGAAGAGCGCAAACGAGCACGTGGGACAAACGGGAATGGAAGCCCGCTCGGACGCCGATCTGGGTCAAATCCTGAACTGAGGAACAGAATCAAGAGCGAGAGAAGGTTAAGATGTCCACAAAGGCCACCAGTTTACCCACAATTCACGAGTTCATCTAGCCTGTCAAAAAGAGGAATCAATCAGTGTCAAAGCACACGTCGCTAAAAGTCCACGTCTGAGAGAAAAGGATGTGGAGCCCGATGCTCGGAGAGGCCGGCACAGACAAAGAGCTTTTTTGGCTCCAGCGCTGAGCTTCGCTGTCAGTAATGCACTTACACTGACAGATAACCGTTATTATGGATGCTGTTAAGGTTGAATGATGTCGCTGACGGAGATCTAAGCGCATTTAAGGAGGCTTGTACAAAGAGATGATTGTAGCTCTTTGGAAAAAGTAGTTAAACCCTGAAGAATTTCCTTTTTAAAGTGCAGTGTGACAGTGCCGGGACACTTCGGGGGGGGGCGGACTCCACTTCCGTAAGGAACGTTCTGTTATCCACAGATGTGTGTGAAAGCGTTTGACCCCGGCCAGCCATCCACGTTTCATGAAAACGTATCCTCCGAAAATAACACGGGGGCCTCGGGCTACATTCGAAGCTTTCTTTGGCAGCCGCAATTACCGACACGTTCAGAGAAGCAGCTGAAGAAATTCGGGGTCGCTGGTAAGTTGCCGGGCGGCGTTCTAACCGAATCTGACAGCAAGTGCAAAAACAACACCGAGGGTAGCGATGTCAAGAGGAAAATCCCCCAACTCCGGGTCTGCGAGAGTCAGTGGTTTGCGTGTCTGAAAGGAAAGTCAGAAATAACACTGTACAAACACACAAAGGGTCTGTGACGGGGGGGGGGGGGGTCCTGGTTTCGGATGGAGGCTGCGGTTGTGTGGACCGCTGTGGGTTTATGGTGTTTTATTTGAGTGGAGGGAAGTGGAAGGCTTTTAAGGTGTGTTTGGTCATCTCCATGAAGAAAATAATCCAGGCGATGTTTAAAAGAGGCCGGAGGCTGAAAATGCTGTTTTCTGTGGCAGCATGTGAGGATCTGTGTACTGGGACTGACTCCTCTTCCTCAGTGAAACAGACGTCTTTGTTCCCTTTAGTATGTGCAGGTCCGCCTCCTTTAATCCCCTTTGGGACCCAAACTGTCTGCAGAAAACCAAGTAAAGAACCACAAAAACTCTGAAGAACATGGGAAAACCTAACGGACTGATGTTCTATTGTGTCCCGAGTGTCTGTCGGGATTTATCCATCGTAAGCACAGAGAAGCTCCTCTCTCTGTTTGGGTTCTGCTGAGGTTAAAGCATCGTAAGAGGTGTGCGTGTGCATATGTACGAACGCACGCACACGTCACCTAACTTGCCAAATATAGTTCGTCTACTTTCTGTCACCGTGCAGCCGCACACCTTTTTTTTTATTTCAGAGCATTAGTGTGCTTTGGTATATGTGGGAGTCTGCAGTGTGTCTGCTCTCTCCTGCTGTTCTGTCAGAGATTGCAGAGGTTATTTCATAAAGGTCCATCTCCCGGCCTGCCTCAGACCCAATCATCCCCCCAGCAAATCTCATTTACACCAAACCCTGGGGATACTGCGGCCATTTCTGCTGCTAACTCTGGACTGCAACAGCCTGCAGTGAGGCTCGGTTAAGCAGAGAAAACATGTTAGTGTGGGGATACTGCCTTTCCCATTACACAGATTCTCATCAAAATGTAGGTTTGACATCACTGCAGAGCTAAATCCAAATGTCTTCTCAGGACCTCCTCCTTTGTACACGCTCATCTTCCTCGTCACCGCGGCTCTGACGATCTGCATGTCTGATGTTTATGTTTCTGGTCATGAAGGAAATTAAAGTTGTTCTTTTATAAGAGTTTCAGCTAAACGACATGTCAGCTTATTGTGGCTTCACCCACATTCGGCTGCCAAAATAAGAAGTGTCGGTTATGCGAACAGGCATAAGGAGACTCGAGGCCTCAAAGGAAATCCACAGCGCATAAAAAGAGCTTTAGAGTGGGGTTGCATATAATGATTTTTTTCATTCATCTTATAAATCCTTTCGTCTGTACACAGAGAAAATAACCAAATATGCCCATGGCAGTTTCCCAGAGTCGGATCGGATGTCTTCAAATTGCTTTTTGTCTGACCTACAGCCCAAAACACTGCCATAAACAAAGAAAACCAGCACAAGCTCACATTTAGGCAAGTGGAACCAGCACATGTACGGCGTACCTGCTTGATAAATGAGCTTAATAAATGAATACTAAATGAGAGAAGTTATTAATTCAAACGGTTAGAAAGTGGAGACACCTGTAAGTGAGTTTACAGGAGTCTGATTTTCCCGAGGCTATAAATCTCACCCTCGCCTCCTCCCAGCAGGTTCAATGAAACACCATGAACCAGATGCTTATGACTCCGGTGAAGTGACAAATACTGAAAAAAGGATAAATCTTCCTTCAATTCATCTCTTTCACGTTTTATGCAAATGCATATGAGTACTCACAGAGTGATTAAAGACACACATTACTCTCTTTAGACACTGAACTACCATGAGCCGTGAGGGGCGAGGAGGGCCACGGCTGTGCGTCTGATGGCGAGTTTGGCGCCTCCCTGCTGGGGTGGAGCAGCAGTGCAGAGGTCTGTGAGTCTGTCGGACGTATCGTCTGTTATGACGACTGAATCTGTTACAGAGTGCTTCTGTGTGTATCCCTGTGTGCCTTTGCATCATCTTCACCTCTGTTATGGCAACTAAAATCTGTGTGTGTGTGTGTGTGTGTGTGCGTGTGCTGGGGGATGACGTTAGCAGTGCCTGAGCAGGTAGGCAGTTCAGCACCGGCACTTGGTCCAGACTTACAAACTGCTGCAGGGATTCATTCAACTTCACTTGGCCTTCGAGTTGCAGGACCATCAAAGCATCAAAGCATCACAGATAAAACAAAAGATTCCCTCTAACACGTCACCTGATTTGTTAGCCAGAAAACCAGAGTTGTTTTTTTTTTTTTTTTTTTTTTTTGGAGAGACTTCTTGGAATGAGATTTTGGAAATAGCAAATATTTTTTTCACTTCATTTCACAGGCGCCTTTCGTCCACGACTGCAGCCTGAAGGCTCGCCAGATCCTGCAGCTCTGCAGACATGGCAGCCGTTTACTTCACAGGATCCCACCAGTGTGTGTGTGTGTGCATGTTTAAGGTCCTCGACTACAAATCATATAGACTTCACATTTATTGCTGACCATTTGAAACACGTGCTCTACAGTTTTATAACCTGGATGTTTATTCCTGCGGCTCCTGGCAGCTGTTCCCTTCCATTCGACTCATGAAACTTGTTAGAATCATGTAATCCATAACATAAAACTCCAGATCTGTGTTTGTTCTGTATTGAAATAAATGGGAAAATAGATTTGAATGTCTAAAACAAAACATCATGGTTTGCAAAATGTAGATCTGCTTTGTAATAATAACTCGAAAACATGCGAAACCTCTGAAGAGCAGAACTGTCACACTGCTGATGAGTAGTCAAACTCTTCCCGCTCTCACACACACTCACAGACACACACTTTGCATCCTGCTCCCCTTTATTTACTCCATATATCAGACGATAACAGGATGTCTTGCCACCGGGGGTCAACTGCTGCTCGGAGGATTCAGAGGTTGTGTTTAGATCTGATAAAACAGGCAAGTGGAGCGGCTGGCTGCAAGTCAACAATCTGCTTATTTAACACTCACGCAGAGTTCCTGAGATCTCAAGAGGAGGAAGACACACACACATCCGTACACTTCTCCGCACCGGCCAGCGCCAACTTGGCACTTGTTGATTAGCCATAATGGATTTAACATGCGCTGAGAGCCGAGAGGTACGAGCCTTTATCCCCACATGCCAGAGTGTGTGAATGAATGAACGAGTGAATGGCAGGATATCAGGGCACTCCATCAAATCCTGCGGCCCCTCAACCTGCGGCTGCAGATAGCGACACTATCTGTTTAACCCTGCCTATCAGGCCGACGCCGCGGTGCGAAAAGTCTATTGTGGCTGCACTGACAGCGGTTAATATGGGATGCCAGGAGATGCAGCACCCTTGTCTGAACAGTGGAGCCTGAATAAAAGCCCCCTGTTAAAAATATTTCCTCACGTTTCATCACTCAGCGGGCTACAAAACAAAAACTAGCTTTCAGTTTGTGTTGGCCAAACACTTAAATTAACCCTGAAGTCTTCAGTAAAATCAGTGAATGCAAAGGCGATCAGGTCCTGAGTGACAAGTCTTCACATTCGAGAAGGCAGAACCATCAACTCTTTGATTGGTTCATCGTTTCAGCACTACGATGCAGAGGACCAATCAGAACAGTGGCCTGAGCGGTTAGCACGTATTGAGAGGAAGCATCGAATGTTCGGTCAGAGTCTGACGTTTTGACAAAAACCTGTCTGCATCCCTCGAACTCTGGTCGACACTGAGTAGAAGCTTGTTTCCGGACATTTTCTCTTTCTGTTTCATTCCTCCTCCTGTTGGGCAGCAGTCTAACAACACAACTGAAAAGCCAACAATGTGCAAACCATAACACACCTTCGTCCAGAATAATGGCGGGTTCGCCGGTGTTTGGGTTACCTTCGCTGTAACAATGGAAGGATGAGGTGCCGACGCACGAGACGACAGCGCGGTGCGGTGAAGCTGACCAGACTGGATCCTGATCCTCTGAGGTCAACGGGTTTGCTGTGAGTCCTCGTTTCATGCAGCTCTGCAGCAGAAGCCGGACGCCTGGAGGAAGTCTTCGTCAGTGTGTGTCTGGGTGTGCGGACTGTACATGTCTGCTACATGAACACGTGAGGAGGGTTTGAAACTCGGACACTGTAAAGCGTGAAGATCGATGTCAGTCTGTTACACGGTTTTTCTATTCAAGAACAATCTGAGACTGCAGATGAGAGAAAACTGTTCATTTATTTATTCTGACTCTTAATTATTTGTGATGACTTCAGAGCCCATCAAAGCGCAGACAGTGGAAGGAAGCGGCTACGCAAACAGCGCCGATCACAACATCCTGTTTATTCCTTTAACGCTCACTTCCTGCCTGCATCCCTGCCACTTCCTGCAGCAGGAGTTAAAATTCATTAGTTGCCAATCGAATGAAATAAGTGGGAAAATGGCGGCTGTAGGCGGGCAAAGGCGGAGACTGCAGCATCAGTGAGATTCAGTGTGTGACGGGTTAGAAATTCAATATCCTCATGTTGCATATCTTTAAAGCAAGGCAATAAAATGTGTAGTCGCAGTGTAATCACGTTTGATTAATAATGTAAGAAAAGGATTACATGTGCTGTTTTATGCTCCTTGTGTGTCTCCTATTGAACTCTTGTCACACACACACACACACACACACACACACACACACACACACACACACACACACACACACACACACAGAAAATCGCCTCCTTCCTGGCCTCGCTAACAAACGCTCTCCTGCAGGACTTCCTGCAGCAGTGTAACAGTAACTACGGGCCCGGTGGGTGCAGAGCTCACCCCGGGGACCATGATGTAAGGCCTCAGAGCTTTAATGGCAAACTTCCTGTGGTGCCCCCCCCCCTTCAACCAGCAGACTGATGAGAAAGACCTCAGCCTCGGCCCTGTTTAACCTGAAACCACACTGACCCCTGCTGGTGGAAGGAGGAAGTGACTGAGACAGACTTCCTGAGGCCGTCAGCTGAAAACTTGTCAGTTTATAAAATTACTGTTATTACAAGTCAGCGCCTGAGGACAGCTCCACGGCGGCGCTGAATGACGCATGAACGCAGAACAAAGCGTTTTTAGACGTCCTCTCTTTGGTGTGAACCTGTTCCCACCTGCTGATTTAAAATCTTTACTGTTTTTGTATCTCAGCAGTGCTAAAGCCAGTAAAGGGACCTTGAGTGGAAACTGGACAATATGACCTTCAAGCTGTGTTTCAACAGTCACATTTATCTTGTTAAATACAAATTCACCTTTTTGAACACGTTGTATTTCCTGACTGCGTCGTCTCACTCCTGAACGCTGCAGTACGAAGAGCTGAAGATTCAGGACGCTGCGAGCTGACTGGCTGGAAAAGCTCCTTGTTCGATGTAATCGGCTCTTGTTCTTTTCACTTAAATTTCATGGGATTCAGACAGTTTAGTGAAGTTTGCACTGTGAGTAAGTTTAGCTCAGTCAGAGATGCATAATGCTGATTTTCATTTATTTTTTCTGCTCTGTCCGACTCGACATTCAGACGTTTGTGGTGGCAGTTCGGCCGAGATCTGTGTCAGCGTCTCCAATGTGTCAAGTTTAGAGACGACGCAGGCAGAACACCCACTTCGGCAGAATGAGAGGGGGGGTGTGTGTGTGAGCCCGCCGCAACACACAAGCTGATGTGTGCCACACATACACACACACATGCACAGAAATAGACACACACCACTTCCTGCCTGTGCAGGCTGTTCCCACAGACCACAGCTGGGCTGGCTGAGTCACTGTGGTGAGAACCCCTGTGGCAGAGTGTGTGTGTGTGTGTGTGTGTGTGTGTGTGTGTGTGTGTGTGTGTGTGTGTGTGTGTGTGTGTGTGTGTGTGCGTGTGAATGAAAGAGCATGTTTGAGTAGTTAATTGACACTGTGTTAGGCTCATTATTTTTAGTTTTATTACTGAAAACCTGCTTCAATTTGTCGGGGGGTTTCATTTCTAACAAATGGGCGAAATGACTCCGACGAGCTTTGTGTGACTTCAGGAAACACAACTTTTGTACGAGTGGAGCCAATTATTGACAGTTAAAATCACTAAGAGTCAGTTTGCCAGAGTGAATCTCGTCACTGACGGGCTGAAGGTCTCACTGGAGTTTCTGTACTGTTCTGCTGAGCTTAGCTTGGTTGTGTTTTGCTTTCACAAGAAGAGTTTTTTGGCCCAAAAAGTGGACAAACAGAAAAATCATGAACCTGAAGGAAGATGTTCTCTGAAACAGCAGGAAAAACCAATAAAACAAGCATAATTCAAATGTTTTGAAGGTCCTGTAAACCTGCTTATCCAGCAGAAGTTCAGCACGTCAGAGAACTGATGCACCAGCAGATCACCAGCCGCCCTCCTCGCAGCGCTTGTTAACGAATCATGTAACTGTGATTGAATGTAGTATTGATCAAGCACACGCGGTCAGAGTCAGAAGCTCTGCCGCCGTCGTAAGCGCCCACGCTGAGTTTTCAGCTGATCCTCTGCATGAATGGCCTCCGCTGCTCATCACTCCAGCCCTCAGCACCAGACCCTGACCAGCAAAATAAACCAACCGCCGGCCCCCGCTGGGCCAGGCGCATCAGCTGAGAGCGCAGACTGCAGTATCACTGCCTGTGTTTGTCTCTGCGGTTCAGCGGCTGCAGTTAGCAGTTAGTCTGCCAAAGAGGCCGTTTCTGAAACAAAAGAGCCGACTGCTCCACGCCTGAGGGAAGCCAGGCCGACTCCCAGCATCCTCCTCTGAGCAAAACTCAAAGGGCGACAAATCTTAGCCTTAAAAAGGAGGAATGAGTCAAAGTTGATGAGTCTGTTTTAGCTAATTAACTTCAGGTTTGCGTCAAACTGTCAAAGTTAGTCTGATTAAAGCTACAACAGCAACCACAGAGGGCAGGAGGAAGGAGGAAGGAGGAAGGAGGAAGGAGTCGGCAGGTTTCTGGAGGCTGGAGTCAAACACCGAAAACAGAAAGTGGGAACGCTCCTTTATTGTTCCAGTTTACATTAATGAACTGTGACTCCACAGTGTCCCACAGAGAGACTGACGTCACAGCATGACGCACTGATGCAAGACTGCCACAAGAGGGCAGAAGAGGTCCTCTGTAGTAATTCTTCCTCTGCATCGTGATGGTTAAAGCTTTTTATTTGATGAGTCTTTCAGAGCCAGAAGCATAAAAGCACACTTCAGCCCCAAAAACTGGGCAGAGTGATTCATTACAGATGGTCTGAAGTGAGTCGGAAAATCAAAGTTTAAAATAATTATCCTGTTTAGGCCCAAGAGCAGCACGGGTCAGCCAATCACTTCATGACGACTTGACAAAAACATCTGGAAACAACACGTTTTCAGCAAAATACGCAGCAAGGCTCAAAAGACAGAAAACAAAATCACAGATGCAACGAGGGAGGAGAGGAAAGGGAGGAAGGGAGGGAGGAGAGGGAGGGAGGGAGGGAGGGGGGAGAGGAAAGGGAGGGAGGGATGAATGGAGAAAAGATAAGAGGGAAGATAATAGATAGACAAGGAGAGGAGGGGGAGCCTTAATCTCATTATCATCAACACACACACACACACACACACACACACACACACACACACACACACACACACACACACACACTACATCTGCTGTGAGCTGCTGTAATCCTGAGACTCCTGTTGACTCCTCAAACATTGTCTTTGTCTCCTCCTGACACTTTTCTCAGCACAATTAAGACAAAAAGCCTAAAGCCAAAACAAATCTGGTGAACTCGACTTCAGCTGTGTCTGCGGCTTCCACGACCAAATCTTCCCGTAGACACACGGTTTGATTTGCAGCTCTCTCGAGAACGACACAACAGCCCTTTTCTGCATTTTATTTTGAAAGGACACATTAGAGAAGCCGATAGCGATAAAGGTTGAACATAAGGAAGAATTCCTTCCCAAAAAGCCTTGAAGTAACACTCAAATCATCTTTTTAGGCGGCGCAAACACTGACGGGTGAACAGCACAGAGGCGCTTTAATTCTATTCTGAACTTCACAGCCGTCGCTGATGAAACCTGAAGAGATGACAGGTGAATGTCCGGATGTCTGTCCACACCCTGGCAGCCTCAGTGCCGTGCTCCATCATTTCACTTAACACCCCAACTACAGGAGTCCCCCCGTTATCCTGGCTCCGTCCATATTTAGCTGCCGTGCTGAAAGCTGCTGCCGGCGGGAAATGAGCTCGCATTTGTGGTAGGTGGCACTGCACTAATATTGGTGCAGGACTCTGGAACAAATCTGAGCTAAAACGAGGTGTTGCTATCCTGAGAATGCCCCAGGTATTTCTGCTGGATGCAGTCGACACCATGGAAGGTGTATTCCCTCCATACGGTGGAATCTCTTATAGTTCAGACTAATTTCCTCCATCACACTGAATATACTGCATATCTTAATATGCTGTATGTGAACAATAAACCACCTTGGACCTGCCATCAGTACACTGTCACAAGCTAGAGGTCTACCTGGTGATAAGAATGCTCATGTCACATGGCTTCATTCCTCCTTGTCCATGTAAGGTGTCATCAGGCTCGGGGGTGTTGTGGGTTCTGTGGTCGCTGATCCCTGACCGGCGCAGAGACGGAGGGAGGCAGGGACGTGAGGACACCTCACTCTGTTACCACACAAGGAGACGACAGCCCGCGATGGTTAGCTCACCGCTAACCCGCGCGTTTATGGGCACGGCGGGTCAATGTGGGCCCAACGGGAGCTGCTGAGGATCCGCAAGTCAAAAACAAGCACACAAGGACGCACAAGGCACGGAGTGTAAATGTACTTCACATGCATTAAGTGCGTGTACGCATACACACACACACACACACACACACACACACACACACACACACACACACACACACACACACACACACACACACACACCTGAGTAACCGTGACTCAGGGTTTGTGTGGGTGACAATTACTCAAGGTGAATTGCTGAGACGGCTTAAGCCGGTGTGAGTAATCACTCCACAAAGCACCTTAAAGAACATTTGGGGTAACACTGATTACAGGTGCCGTGATTCTCTGGAAACTGATAGGTGACTTTCATTTCTTGGAAGGTTTCTGTAAAAGGACTGTTGCATTTGGTGCCACTTATTGGGAAAAGTGGTGAACTGAAGCACGACTGAGCAGCATTAAGTAACCATCTCGTCATCGTGCGCACTGCAGCTCATGCTGAGGTCTGACTGAGGCCCTACGGTGCTGAACAACAGCTCTGCTTACTGTTCAGTGTCGCTGTACGACTGAGCATCATCTGAAACAGGATTACGGCTCCGCACAGACACTCACTGGGAAAGCTGGGAGCTCAAATTGCTGCTCCAAAAATCATGCGTGTTAGGAATCACCGAGCTCTCCAGATGATGTACGAGCAGTGTGCTGGACAGGCCCTGAAGACGGGCCCTGAGGACGGGCCCTGAAGACGGGCCCTGAAGACGGGTCCTGAAGACGGGCCCTGAAGACGGGCCCTGAGGACGGGTCCGGAGGACGGGCCCTGAAGACGGGCCCTGAGGACGGGTCCGGAGGACGGGCCCTGAAGACGGGCCCTGAGGACGGGCCCTGAGGACGGGCCCTGAGGACGGGTCCGGAGGACGGGCCCTGAGGACGGGTCCGGACATGGATCCAGCTCATGTTTTTCGCTGTGTGGTCCAACTAGTTCCCTCCGGCAGGAGAAATAAAGCAAGAAAACAATGTCGGGGAAATAGAAAAAATGTTTGTTTTGTTAAAAAGACGCTACTTTTGGAAAATGGCAGCTTAATTTAGTCCCTCTATGAAGGTATCACAGTATTTTTAAACTAAAAATCCAAGTATGGTCAACTATACTGCAACCCCGAATCAGCTGTGTCAAACAAAAATAACTTGCTCATCCTTTCGGACACAAACTCAACTGAAAAGAGTCCAAAGACAATATATTTAACGTTTGAGCTCGTCAGCTTCACTCATTTTTCTAAAAATCTGCTTATTCTGAATTTTATGCAGCAACACATTTCAAACAAGTTGGGACAGGAGCAGCTGAAGACTGGAACGCTTTTGGAACGCTCCAAAAACACCTGTTTGGAACGTTCCACAGGTAAACAGGTTGACTGGTAACAGGTGAGAGTATCGAGTTTTGGCTTTTTTAGAATCGGGTTGTAAAACACGACCAAACGCAGCATTCGTCCTCACCTGGCTGTGAATTCAAGCATTCAGGAAATGATTTTGAAGAGCAAATGTGTGTTTTTCCATGTGTTGGTGAGTGTTTCCAGTCACTGGAGTTCAATATTTCTGTTTCTTTCTCGGAAGTTTCTCTGTAAATCAACAAATGCTTCTGAACTCTTATCGAGCTGCGATCGGGCTCTTTTTTAAAAACCTCAAATAAATAAGCGGGTGGTTATTATGTGCTCAGTTTCAGGCCATTATCTCTACTTTCCCTGTAATTAGCACCAAATTGCGAAGTCCATTTCAGGAGACGTCTTTCGGAAATGATTTGAAAATTACGGGACCTAAAACTTAAAGCCTTAACTCGTTATGTTTGCTGCCTGAAAACAGACGTCCATAAAATGTGTGTGCGCGGTATGTGCGTGTATTCTCACCAACAAGGGATGCTGTCACACATGCTTTTTACCCATGAGCCACTGGGAGCCCGGTGGGACGCTCCCATAAGGCCTTGCAGCGTGCTGCTGGTTGCAGAAACACACTTCAGCAGCTTTTTAACAGTTTCTGCGACATTTCTTCGCGTGTTTAAACACATGCAGCTATTTTAAAAATGGATTTTGCCCCAAACGATTCACAAAGAAGGAGAGACGAAAAGCCTGTCTGGACAAAAACACTCACTTCAAACGTGATGGCGAGGCAATGAAATGTTTTTAATCTCACGCGTCATGGCAATTAGACGTAATTAATCCGATGAAAGAAGCTTCGTTCACTGTTTCATGTTGCTGATTTAGTGATGCTTAGCAATAAAAACAGTCTTGGTTCCTCCAGAAAAGGCGCGAGGCCTGTCGATAGGTCTGGATACCATTGTTGTGTGCAGTGCTTCGGGGTAATAAGTACAAATATAAATGTACAATAAATCACATTTTATCGCCGCCTTCACAGGGAACATAAATCTTGCTTCACTGCGTTTGTGTGCAGATTGTTTATCTGTCTTCTCGTAGTCTCCTCGACTTCCCCTGAACACACCCATAAATACACTCCGTGTGTGTCCTGTTAAGACGAGAGCTAAAACAATCAAGCAGTCTTCTTCCCACTGCTCCCGTCAGAGCGCTCGCATCAATCAAACGGTGAAAAAAACACCAGCGCCAATGTGGATTTGATGTCATTCATGTCTTCGACCTGGCAAGTCCAGACTTATTCCACGACGGCTCGTGCGCCTGCAGATTTTCAGGCCAACCAATCAAGAGCACACCTGATTCCACCAATTAACTGTTTGAAGGCTGTTAAATGAGTCGGCTGGTCTGCTCCTGCTCGGCTGGACTGAAAACCTGCAGCCACGCGGCCCTTTGGAGACATCGCCTCGCTCTCTGGGAAGTTGTTGTGGATGTTTTTTGTTTTTCACTCTTTTCTGACTTGCAGGTACTGAAAATGATCAGTAGCTGCAGCCACATCACATCAGCAGCGTCTGTCCGTCCTCTGTCTGCCTCTCAGATGGAAGTTTCTGTGTCACCCCGGCTGAGTCTGGTATAAAGTTGTCATCTTGTTCTCATTAAGAGGCTGGAGAGAGGGAGGAAGAAACGGGAGGAGGAGGAGGATGAGGAGGGCTAGCCTGGAATAAATGAGGTCATCACAAACACTCAGGAAGATCTTTGCGCTGGAGGGGGGGTGGGGGGGGCGGCCGGGTGTGGTTTGGTGAAAGAAAGACGACCCTCCATGTGTGTCGCAGTGAAAGACAAGAAGGGAAATTACTCCGTTTATGGACAAGACATATCGTTCAGCATTCGCGTTGCAGCTCTGTGGAATGTCTTTCCTGCACAGGAAGTGATGCATTCTGCGTTCACGGCAGCAGTTTGAAGACGAGGACAAAGAGCAGGAGCAGCGACAGCCGCGGCGGCGGAGAAACGAGCTGGCTGCTGGCTGATAGGACTTCTGTTTTAACCACCGCGCGTTCTGGCTGACCCCTCATCCATCCCAACCATGTTGCTGTTGGAGGAGTTCCACACAGGCACTGATCCAGGCCAATATCCTTCTCACAACAGCACTATCTATGGTATCTATCTCTCTGGGTGGCTTTAAAAAGAGCCCACGGCTGTGCTTCCTTCTATAGCTTGCTTTGTTTCACCAGGTGAAATTGTGACATTCGGGCTCAGGTGGCATCAAATATAGACGCCAAGATGCTTGAAAACAGCGTTCTGACCACTCCAAGACAAACACAGAGCGGCTCATAATCCAGACCAAGCGGGAAATGACAGCCCCAAAACACAAGGAACTATGGGTAAACGGAAGACACAAGTCAGTTTACATCCCATCACCCTCAAACACAAAAACACTCCTTCTTCCCGAAAGCAATAGTTGAAAATCGAAGAAAAACCTCCATGTTCAGCGTCAGTCAGCGTCTCCAGTAACAGATCTCGGCGGGACTCACAGCACCTCCGTGTGTCCACACGTGCGCTCAGAAAATCAATATCAACAACAGACACAACAAACGGGCCAAACGCAGAGACGTGAGATCAATACGTGTGAACTCTGGAGTGTCTTTATGGAGGTCGGCTCCAACAGGCTCAATACTGTACGTGAGGATGATGATGTGCTGCAGCGACTCTCCTCACACCCCGTGCATGCTGGGAGAGACGCTCCCGCCCACAGCCACCTTCTACAGGACAGGTGTGATGGATGCAAAGGTTTGTTCTACAGCACAAGTGTGCAGAAATGACGGCGTCTCCCTCTTCAGTTCCTGCTTGAACGTGGACGTGTCTGCAGCTCGTGTGATACCGAGGGCGAGAAATCTCAATTTAAGGCTCGCTGCAGAGTTAACTCACTGTTTGATCAGACCGTTATGTGAATAACTTTAGGCAGGATATGTTTCAAGGGAAACTTCTTGTATGGTTGCTTATGTTTAGACATTTAAGATTCGAGAACACACACACACACACACACACACACACACACACGCAGATATGTGACTGGCAGCCCGTCCGTCTGCGACAGGACAGACAGAAGACGGAAGGAGTCGTTTTAAGAAGCGCCTCTGGGTTTATTTAACCTCCTGTCCGTCTGTCCGTCCGTCTCCTGCGCTGCGAGACGTGTCTATATTCAGCTCGGACCAGGATATCGTCTGGATCAAGAGCAGACACACACGCAAACAGGAAAACGCAACATGAGAAACGCGTGGTTCAGAATAAAAATAAGTCGTCTCTGCCCATCAAGAACACACAGACGCAAACAAGCAGACGGGGAATAGATGGTGACACGAAAACTAGATATGAAACGTAATAGATATGATCACACTCACAAACACACACACACACACACACACACACACACACGACACAAAGCTAAAAATTCAGCATGTCTGTCACACACTCAGGCACCAGCTGACCGGTGCCAGACATGTCAGTGATGGAGTAGCGGTGGGTGCAGCTGCGCGGCACTCCCTGACAACACGCACTCACACACACACACACACACGCACGCACGCACGCACGCACGCACGCACACAGAGGAATGTGGCGATGGAACAGCTCAGGTGCCATCATTCAGGGCTGTGACATCGCTGCAGGAGTGTGTGTAGGGACGAGCCTGTCACCAGACACCTGGGGTATGTCAGGGCATCTGTGTGTGTATGTGTGTGTGTATGTGTGTGTGTGTGTGTGTGTGTGTGTGTGTGTGTGTGTCTCAGTGGGAATGGAGTGTGTGACAGATGATGACAAAAATGTGTGCGCCATTGTGTGCATGAATGTGTAAACTCTGACAACTATCTTTGCACATGCTCTGGCAAATGCAGTGAGTAAGTGTGTGTGTGTGTGTGTGTGTGTGTGTGTGTGTGTGTGTGTGTGTGTGTGTGTGTGTGTGTGTGTGTGTGATTGAGCTAGGAAGTGTGTTCATATTTGTAAGAGAGTAGCTGGCACTAACCTTCGTCCCACTACCCTTGGACTTAAGACACCACAGAATGAAGGTCGGGACACTAAACACACATTTTACTGCAAACCTTGAACCAACACACACACACACACACACACACACACACACACACACACACACACACACACACACACACACACACACTATATCTGCAGGAGTTCGCTGATCCTTATTTCACTTAAACCAACGTAAAAACACGAGTACTTCGAGCATTAAACCTGTTATACACATGTGCATCGGTGAATCCTCGGCGGTGACCTCAAGCTGCGTTACTGTCTGTAATTAAAGACTTCGATCAATAAAGCTGTTCTTCAATCTCACCTGTCTGCTCATCCAATCAGATCAAACCACCTTACGCCTCATTACTAATTTCTCATTGGCTTACACTTCTGTAAAAGTGTGGAAATATTAAAAGCTAAATGTACACAATCAATCAACATGATCTTAACATGCACCTGTCAGCCAATCAGAGACAAGCTTCCTCCATGGCCTCAGCACGATGACCATCGACTGCACTGACACAGATCCACCTGCCAGAGAGCCGATTCCCACAAGGGGTCGAGGTTAACGAAGGTTATGGGTGCGTTTATGTATGAAAGGCAGGCTGCTCGCCGAGCGTGAGAGGCGGGAAAAGAGGGGAAGGAAGAACGATGAACGGATGGAAAGATGGCATCTGGAAAAACACTCGGAGGCAAGCCGCCACGTTTCCTGGCATGAGATGACACATGGAGCATCTACGCAAAAACAGACACACGCTTTTACACTTCGCTCCACTTTAACAGACGCACAGGCAGCAGAACGCACACACTCAGCGAAAGCACCGAAAAGAGACGAGCGCTACACGCAGCCTGAGCGCTTCACTCCAGCGTAGGCTAATAAAAGTGTCCTTGTGTGATGGGCCGGCCATTCCTTCCAGTCTTTAAAAAGCTCCTGTGGAATGGCAGAGATGAGTCACAGCTGCCAGGAGACCACCAGTCATGCTGAGCGAGACACATGGAGTCACTCACACTCTGGTACGTGCTTCATCTGTCCTTCGTCTCTCAGGCCAATTAATGTGAGAAAACATCCGACTCGGCCCGTTTTAGGCTTCCCTCTGCATCATAGACACGTAAAAAAAAAGATCTCTTTCACCATCAATGAACGGTTGATGTGAAGTGACCAAACTTTGCACTGGTTTGGCTTCTTAGCCTCACTTTTGGGAATGGGGTCATAATTACTGGTTTGCAGGAGATTTTCAAGACTTCCAACAATATTTAAAGACAAATAAGTGCTAAAGCCACTTTTCAGCTGTTGTGTAATGACGCTGTGCACGTCACATCAACTGTGACTGGATTTATTTTATATATTCATAAATAAGAGCTGGAGAGAGAGAGTGTGTATCACTATAACAACACATTTGGGAAACACAAAACACACACAAACAAGACACCACAACGAGAGGTACTAACACAGTTTCCCTCTGTCTCCCCCTTCTCTTCTTTATGCTTCCCAACACACACACGCGCACACACACACACACACACACACACACAGGAACCAAAGGTGCTTTGACCCAATCACATTCATTCATTTGATTTTGGCGGACACATTAAAAGAAAAGCCTGGCTTAATTAAATTTGTCCCACAACAGCAGCTGTGCTTAACAACCCCGACATCTCCATGAGGTCAGAGGTCAGGAAGCAAACGCACTTTTGGACAGGCATTTATCCACAACACACACACACACACACACACACACAGAAGCTGGGTTCATTTTCACAGCTGCTCCCAGCCTGTTCACGTGCACGCGCACACACACAAACACACACACAGACACACAGACACACAGACACACAGACACACACTCACAGGCAGCCACACAGCTGTGCTTCCCAGCAGAAACAAACAGTGAACTCACACTGGGATTCTCTCACACACTCTTAAACACACAGACACACACACACACACACACACACACACACACACACACACACGCACACACGCACACACGCACACACTGAGCAGGGATGTGGGCCAGCAGAGGCCATGAACTGTGGCTCAGAGCCCCACTTTCCACTGTGTGCTCTTCTGGCTCGAGCGGACTGCAAACACTCCGTGCTGAGCTCCACAGTGGGATTTAAAGAGGAGTCGCTTTGCTGCCCATCAGTCAGCTTCACTGCCACGGTCTCCTCATCGCAGCCCGCCGAGGCTGCACCAAAGACCTTCTTCTGGTACGAAATGTCTCTCGGGGCTTCAGTCAGTGACAGATTGAGACCTCTCCAGTCAGTTTTGCAGAGCGTCAAGCGCTGTTGGCTTTAGTTGGACCACATCAGTGATCCTTCAGTCGATTGAGCGCTTTGAATCAACAGTGAGGCAGCTGAGGAAAAGCTGCTTCCACAAATGCAAAACAGAGCTTCACACTGAAAGACTGTGACTGCTTTGTTTCAGAAGACGATGACAGTGAGGCGGCAAAACGAATAATAAGTCTGAGTTTGACGTGTCCGGGTAAGACTCTGAGATTCAGCCTCTGGTGCTTTTATTTTTAAGAAAAATAAATAAAGCACCAGAGAAATCCACTACATTTTACCCTCCGCTGACAGACACACGCCAGCCCGGTGCTGCATTCCTTTCCAGCTGTGCTTGGCAGAGCGCCAGCAGGCTGTACCTCACCGGCGTAGCTGGTTACAGGGCAGATAACATAACTCCAAATCAGCTCACTGCCACAGATTCTGCCTCGGAGTACATTTCAGCTCCACCACAACTTCTCAATGTGGCGAGACAATCAGATGAGGTTGAGATTTAATCACCGAACGAGAAGCAAAGCGAGACGGATTGAAACGAGGCCAACGTCAACCTGTCTGCCTCCAACCTGCGAGGCTGCAGCGGGCGGCACAAGTCGAACCCAGTCAAACACTGAAGGAGCACCTCTGCACACCTGGACGTGTGACGGTGCATCGGGGGGGGGCACAGCTCGAATAAAAGTGACGACCTCCTGCACAGCTTCACTGTGCAGAATGACGTATCTGCAGAGCGTGACACGAGAAGGCTGTTTGTACATTCATCTGAATGAACACGAAGACATTTGAACAGCATCTGTGACATCTGAGACACGAGGAAGAAGGACACGTCATTTCAAGACTGTTCTTTAGTGAGGTCATCAAACCTTTCGTGTACAAAAACATCAGAAATTATTATTCAAAAGTGCTTTTATGTCTTAAGTCATTTAAAGCAGTGTTTTCTTTTTTAAATATAGACGTTCAAACTGTGCAGAGAAATCACACCCGATCCGTTTGGAGTCAAAGCCGTGAGAGGGGCTGAGGTTTGTGAGGCTGAAGGGTTGTCATGTTTGACATACAGTCATTCTCTGCTGTGGAAAAGGCCCGGGGGGGGGGGGGGGGGGAGCGAGCAGATAGCATGACGACAGCTCGTCAGGAGGGTCCACACCTACAGACGCTCGTTTACACGCACGCGGGCGCACGCTCGCACCTGGAGGCCTCGAAACCTGACACAGACGAGCGTTCGCCACCAACAGCGCGAAACGTCCTTCAAGCTCACCGCGAGCTCAAAAGGCAGAGGTGAAACACTTCTCACACTCCTGAAGGAGAAATTCTGTCAATCGAAGTTTTGCTTGAGTTATATTTCACATGAAGGCTTTGAAAGTGCCGCCAAGAGTCAGACTTCGTATTCCTCACCTTTGAAAACAGGTTACAGCTGCAGACGTCTGCTTTCAATGGACCAGCTGACAGAGAATCAGTGTCTGGATAGAGTCTCTGTCATCCGGCTCTGTCAAATTAACTACACACTAGCTGTGCTGTATAATTACTGTAAATAAATGAAGTGTATTGGGAGGACTGGAGCGGCATGCCAGTGCTACTGTTTCACAGAGAACCAGTCCCAACAGGATCTGTCTCCTTCCAGAATACCTGTTTTCTCTTCAGATTTACAGAAAGAAACGAGCTCGATGAAGGTCACGATTCCTGCAAACGACTGCTGACGGTTTGGTCTGTAAACTACATCAGACACCCAAAAAAAGACCAGAAATGATTCACATTCGTGACGATGGAGCCACCAAATCTTACGTAAATCTTACGTAAAGCAACAGAGCAACTTTCCCTCCAAATCCAACCTGCCGCCTTCGGCTGGAAACGCGGTCCTCTCGGCAATCATCTAATTTTCGTTTCATTCGTTCATGTTCGCTGACTCATGCTGTGACGACTTCTCGCTGCAGAGACGCCGTGCATACTTTGACACCTTCCAGCCTCTGGAGGGAGTGAAAGGTTTAACCCCAGCAGAGAATGTGACCTGCGACCTCCTGGCTGGCTCGCAGTCAGGATGACCCCCCCCCCCCGACTGTACCTGAGGCCATGGATGAACCCGGCCGTGAGGAGGTCTCACTGTCAGCCGTTTGACACTGACAAGTTCAAGGCCTGAAGTCAGTGAAGAACAGACGCACTGCAGAGGCCACATGTCAGTCCACAGTTGGACTGTGATCTGCACAGCAGTTTGTCAAATGTCAATCAAAGCCATAAACTTCATCAGGAATGAAGGTTCTTTTTTTTAATTTAGATTTTAGCAATAATTTCCTCATTCATGATCCGTATATCTCGTCCTGAACTGTTTCAATATGAGCTCCGTAACTCAAACATGGAGCACCTTTCTGATGTCTAACAATGATGTTTGAGAGATCTCTGCCGTGCTGCTTTACAGCCAAATCACATGAATTATATTCTCCTTTTCACTGGCAGGTCTAAAGTGTGGTGGAGTACAAGTATCATAATGCAAACAAGTGATTGAGGGCTTTCACATCCATTTATGGCTTCCTGGAAATACAGCTCATGCGCGTGTGCTCGATTATGCAATAACTGAGATTTATTAAACAGAGTCATATGAGAGGTTACTAAAACTCAGAGTTTAGTACGTCTCTCCTCTCGTGAGTCAACGTCAGTGTTAAGCATCTCTAAAGCGAAATAGATCTGTTTTTTGTTACCACTGATGTGAACAAAGAGGCGGTACACTCCTCTGCCTCGGAAGGCAACAGGAGACCCACTCTGAATGCAAAACGCCACGGACCTGACGAATGATTTCCCAGAACACGCAAACACTGATCGATAAATATGAACCCAGTCCCACAGTGAACGTGGCGTGCAGAGCGAGAACTGCTCCCTGTGCATCAGATGCATTTTCTTTAACACCCACCCTCGATCCTCAGACTCTGGATTCAGAAAAAAAAAACGCTGCTGCTGATGTCGAGTCACTCACCCTGTCTTTGTCGTCGGCCACGTCGCAGAGCACGTCGTCCAGGTCGAGGATGCCGCCGTCACCGTGCTCCAACCGGTGGACCTGCAGCCAGTAGCTGGCATCCTGGAAGACAGCAGGAGGAGACAGAGACATTTAAAACTGTGACGGAGCCCCAGCCATGACCACTGTACAACCGCAAATTCTTGTCCAATGTTTTGACATGAAAACGACACGCAAAGGTCAAAGGAGATTGGCAGGAGTGGGAGATAAAAAGACGAGGTGGAGAGGAAGAAAACAGAGCAAGAAAAAACTGAGCGAGGAAGAAAAGGTGCAAACTGTTTAGCAGTTAGAATATATATTTTTTGTAACAGTAAACAGACAGAAATGGGAATTATAGCCACTGAATAATTGACCTCAGCATCCTGACATGCAAAAACAAAAACACAGCGCGGTGCACGGCAGTGCAAGGGCACATTTGTGAAACATGCATGTACTGTTCGTGTTTGGACGTGACTTGACAGAGTTATGAGTCAAGATGTGACTGTTTGGGCTCAACCTGCACACAGCAGCCCTGAGGGTAACAGCCTCATTACACACTCGTACAGTGCGAGTCCACCGCGACACACGCACACACCGCAAAGGGCACCAGGCTCATTACAGAGGGATAATAACACTTCTGCTGTGTTTAACCCACAAAATAACACGCGATTAAAGGCTCCCCGGGGAGAAAGACGCCGAGGCAGAAAAGACATGATCAAAGGATAAAGAGAGGAGGAGGAAGACAAACAGAGGACAGAAAAATCTGTTCCCAAGGAGAGCAAAAAACAGTGAATTCAATAATGGATCCTGTTCCTCGTCGAACATCATGTTTGACATTATAATGCTCGTTAATCAAAGCTTTAACCCTCTGTGTGAAGCAAAGGTAGAGTATAAGTGAGCTTTCCTTCAACAACCTGCTGATTACTGCTTATTGATAGGAAGCAAAGAAGTCGTTCTTAATCTTAATATTTCAACTTTTAATAACTCTAACAGCCAGAATGAGGCATTAATATACGCTTTATAAAGAGCCAGTGTGTTACTAATACATATGTATTAACGAGCTAATGGTGAGACTTTGATCCCTAAAGTGAAACAACCTTTAAACGGCGCTGCCCACAGCGCTCGACTGACAGGTGATCTCAAGTCCAGAGCAAAGAGTCCTTTTAGACAACAAAGAGGAAAAGATCTGCAAACGTACGAACCCCTCAGTGAGAAATCTACGGAGGAAGACTGTCAACTACAAACCGAGCGCACCCACAAAGACGAGAGGATGCGACAAAAAGAGGAGCGGATCAAAGAAAAGGTTAGATCAGTGTTTTCTGAGCCGCTTGCTGTCAGCTGCTGTGACACATGTCACGGTTCGTGGCAGCTCGCGTCGCTCTGTGTGACACAGAGACCCTGTGGATTCCAGCCGATGGAGCTCAGTGTGGAAATGTGAATTTACGCACAGATCTCTACGACACTGCAAAGAATCCGTCTTTCAGGAGACCAGAGCGCTGCAGATTCACATACCGCTTCTTTCTAGGCACAGTACCGGGGCCGCCGTCATTCATTTCATTTCCTGTTTTAAATATGTACAAACAACAAGGCCCCTGTACGCCAGAGAAGTGACACACTCTCACAGAGTACTTTAACAATTACGTTTCAATAAATACAATGTAATTAAAAAAAATACTAAGTAAATAAACCAGCTGGTCTCTCCAGAGCCGAGCTTCTGGAAATCAAAGCTGGGCTGTAAAATTCTTATCTGACACAAAAATGCAGGAAGTCAGCAACGTTCAGCTGATATGCATCTGTCAACAAAGCAATGCAAACTAATTACTGAAGGTCTGTGTGTGTGTGTGTGTGTGTGTGTGTGTGTGTGTGTGTGTAGGAGCTTGTTTGGCCATTAAAAAGGGGGGTAAGCATGTCCAAATGTTCCTGTCGTGGCTGTGAGGTGTTGTGGAACAGGAAGCCACAAACTCAGCCAAAACACACCTCAGATGTCTGTTTTGAATGAATTGAGACGCCTCCCAAAAACCTTAAAACCTCAACGAGCTGATTTACGGCAAAAAAAAAAAAAAACAACAAATTCTATTACAAATGACAAAAGATGTCCCACATGCTGCTTTCTTCCCTGTAAAGTTGGTAAGTAACAGGTTCTTAAACACTGAGCAGATAAAAATAAAATATCCTCTCTGTGATTATACCACACGTCACATAAAGTATGTGTCACATGTGCACTTAAATATCTGGATGGAGCCTTATAAGCACACACAACAATAAGACGTGAGGATCCCAGACTGCAGCCCTCAGGCTTTTAAAGGCTGTTCTCAGTACAGATTTAAAGGAGTGGTTTTGATGGCGCTGATATATGTGTCTGTGTGGTGGTGATGTGCTGTATATCAAGTTCATATAGTGTGTATCTGCTGGGACTGGGCGCGACAGGCCACATCACAGAGTGTGTATAATGGTGTGTGTGTGTGTGTGTGTGTGTGTGTGTGTGTGTGCGTGTGTGTGTGTGTGTGTGTGAGAATCTGTGGGGCCAAGTTCATCTGGTAAAAATAGCTCACAGCAAATATCAGAGCCGAACTTAAGACAGGAGACCGAGTCACATTGTAAACAAGGTTTTAGTATGCCAGACACACACACACACACACACACACACACACACACACACACACACACACACACACACACACACACACACACACACACACACACACACCTCTGAGCCGGGTACCTCCACCTAAAATAGATCCCAACGAACTTTTCTGACTCACACTCTTGACTCAATTGCCTTTTGTGTCTCGTCTGATGTTTGAAAAACAGATAATGCAAACTTTAACTTCTCATCCACTCTCTGGCTCTCGGCTGTTCCCTCTGGGCCTAATTGAAAATCCCATGACGCTAATCTGGAAGGCCGTTATCTTAAGTATTCCATAGAAACTAAAGACAGATCTGGAGTGAGATCAAAGCCTGCATCGCCGGCTGTGGCCCCGCATCAGCCCAACACAGCTGGAAGCAGGCCAAGGCCAGCACGTCGCTGTGAGGAGAGCCCAGCACCACGTTACAGACCGTCAGAGGTGTTCGCTGCTCTGCAACAGCAACGTGTAAAACAAGAGGGTCCACGAAGAGGTCTGTGTCCACAATTAAAGGTCTGCCCGCATGTTCAGCCAAATGTTTCACATGAGAATCGAGCAAAACTTTACCTGATACAGCGTCTGTATTCCAAACATGGAACAGGAAATTCAGTCTTTTATATACCGAGATGAAGAAAAAGCCGAGGCGACAGTGGACATTAATATATGTTACATACATACATCACCACATATCAGCCATCCAACACACAGAGCAGACTCTTGTGTGCTATAGTTAACACACAAAGACACTCAAGAAACCCAAGATAACAGGGGTCAGATGTCAACAGTCTTCTTATCAATTCAGCATCATCATAATCGATAAAGATAAACTGTATTTACGTACAAACTTCACAACTCCCTTCTAGCCTCCATTGGTTGGCTGAGACCATCATGGGAAATGAGAGGCGAGCCGCTGTGTGAAGATTTCTCCCTAAAACACGGGCTGGTTGGTGTCTCAGATACATGCTGCATTAAACACTGACTCATTACACTGTTCACCGTGCAGCATTGGGGAAAAACAGTTAGCTTCAGCAGAGTCGTCAGGGACATCCCTTTTTATAGGCGGCGTGATTGTGTGGAAAGTTCATGCAAAGCTGTCGAAGAACCAGTTGAACTTTCGTCGCTTTGGGTCATAAAGTTGTGCTTATCCTGAAGCTTTATGACTTCAGCTCATAAAGGCTCAGTCTGAAGACAGCATTGCTCTCTTTTTTCCATTTCTTTGGCGCTAAGTGCACCTAACGTCGCCTTGATTTGTGCCACAAAGAGAAATTTCCCTGTGCTCTCGAGCAGCACTGCCGTGTCACATCCAGCCTGCTGGTAAAATGAGTGGAGACGCCTTCAGACACGCAACGCTCTCAGCAAAGGCTTCATTTTTGTTAGAATCAGCGGTTGCGATGCATTGATGTTAAAATGCAACAATCATCACTTCAAATGATCCCTGCTGTTTCCTTCAACCTCTGCATCTCCCAGCAGTTCACCCTTCATCTTCCATCTCCAGCCTTTGCAGCCTGCCTCCATCCTCACTCTACCCTCTCCACTCGCTTTCAATCAACGTTACCTCCGTCTTTCCAGTCTTTCTCTCTGCTCTCATTCTCTCGTCTCGTGCTCTTTCTCGCCCTCCCTCCATATAAAACTTTAACAGAATGCTGTCCTATACTTGACACACATTCAAAAACACTGCAGCGAATGCTCTCTGGGAATCCTTCGCCTATCTGCTCCGCTCACTGTGAGCCTGCGGTGCTGCATTCATGTGGTTCACAGCAGATCAAAACGCATTTCTTGTGTACCGTAATTTGCAAGTTTAGTGCGACACCGTTTTGTACCCTCCAGGGGGGCTACCCGTCACTAAAAAATGCATTTTGCTGCAGACTTCTCTCCTCCTCAAACACAGAAGATAAGAAAGAATAATTAAGTGATTGTAGATTTAGGATTTAGAGCAGCGAGGGTTCGGTTTTAAACCAATGCCAGATGGAGACTGAGAGACGAAGTCACTTAAACTTAATGCGACGGTGGAAGCTGCTAATATCAAGACAACATGACACTGATCCTGTGGCGAGTTTATACACAACTTATTACAATCTGTGCCTAATTTGAACAATTAAATGAGAACTAATCAAACCAAGTGCCATATCCAAATCACAGAAGACAGAACGTAAAATGTGTCACAGCGTAAATCAGAAACGAAGCACTGTGATGCTACAGAGATGCTCCGGCCTATAAATCATAATCTCCAGAAGTTTACTCAAGCAACACTCAAGCAATAGGATTTTTTTTTTATTTTGTCAAGTCTAGTCATTAGATTTAAGTCCAAGTCAGGTGATTGTAGTTCCACTTTGTCTAAATACCAACCATAAGGTATAAACACCCACAAGAAAACACAGATCAACAAACTCAAAACAACATTAAACTTTGTTCCACAGAAAGATGAAAGGAGCGTTCAGACTGTAAAATAACCATCAAGACACCAAAATCGCAACTAAAATTAACGTTTATGTCGACCTTACAAACTCCTTGTGTTGTCTAATCCGCTGTGGAATAAAACAGACAACAGGTGATGCTGTTTGGGATGTGTGGTGACAGGTGGGCTGATCCGTAAAGGCCCGATACTTTAACTGAGAGTCCTGAGTTTAAGGTGAACTGGAGTAAGTTAGTGTTCAGCAAGCTGCAGCAAAGACTCTTCAATTGCACCTTCCAGATCAAAATGACTGTTTTCAGGAAACAATCTTTGCATTCATGTCAGCATAAGATTTGATGAGGTAATCTCGCCCCGACATCTGAAACTGAGCGCTGCTCGGTGAGGGATCGGTGCTGGTGTGACGGGGCAGCTCTGGTGTGACTGTAAAAAATATGAAGCAGGTCAAAGCCGTAAAAGGTTGTTTCTGAGGCGAACCCTCCCTGAATACATAAAGGACTACGACTCGTTTACTCAAGCCCTAAAAAGAGCTGACGAATTAAAACCTTTCCAAAAAACGTCCGTGTGAGTGATCAGTTTTTCAAGCCGAGCAGACAAACATCTCTGTCCTCTGATCATCAAGCTCCACAAATCCCTTTTCAATCACGTCTGATGTCGGGACGTGTGCAGAGCGGCGGCGGGGCTACGCGCTGCACATGACCTTCGCGGCAGGGTCAAAGCGAGGTTGGGGCAAGAAACAAAAGACCCTTTCATTGAAGTATAAATGACACCAGTGAGAAGAGAGGCGGAAATTGGAAAATGCCATTCAAGTGCGAGGTGATGCGTGCGAAGCCGCAGACGCGGTCCTGTACAAAGGCAGACGTGTCAGACGTGTCAGAGTGGCACGGCGACAAGGACCTGCAACCACTCTGTGAGCTCCAATTAACACACGCGTGAGTCTACGCACCGTAAAGAAGCTCATTATAAAGGCTGTGTCAGTTTCAAGTCTTACTACTTTCAAAGGAATTTGCAAATTAAAAAAGCTGCATTCAAAACCGCTCTAATAAACGCCAGCGCTAACAGCACCGTGTGCAAACTGTCTGCTGTCTCACTGTCAATCATGTGGCTCGTTTAGAGCATCACCTCAGTGTTTTGTGCAGTCCTTCTGAAGAAAATGACGACAGACAGACTTAAAACTTTGAGGTACGAGGCCGGAAACTTGCATGTGAGTCAAACTTGCAACATGAATATGTGCATTTGTGATGACCTGATCTGCATTTACATCACCCTGACTGACTGTATAACACCTTCAGTGCCAAACGTTGCTCCTGATGTAAGTGTTGAGTGGGATTCGAGGGCCTGGCCCGCTGCCAGACTCGCTGCTTGCCATTTACTCTGCAGAGTGAACAACTGGCCCTTCCTGCTGCGCTGGGCTGTGTGTATATGTGCGGGGCAAAGGTTGTGGTCCTCGGTTATAAATATTCAGTCTGGATGGACGGGAGGGGCGAGAGGTTTCAATGAGGGTGACAGGCCACAAAAACACAGCCAGAGAGGAGGTCTGAGGCTGCGTTCAAGCACTCAATATATTCTTCATCCTCTCTCAGTTTCCTTTCCTGCAGGATTTCAGCCAGTCTTTATATCCTCATACATCCAAATGATATATTTCACACTGAAAACGACTACTACACGGGGAGCTAGTCAGGTAGTGATGATGATGCACCAGAGTCCTGCAAATGAGGTCAGAACGAACAGAGATAATAAAATAATCAACAGAAAACACTAATCCCAATTCAAGACATCACATCACCCACAATGCAGCATTTACAGAGGCTTTAACGACAGATAAGAATGAGCATAAAGGGATCTCACTCAACACCACCATGACAAACGCTTCATAGATCCACAGTGACATCTTTCCTTCTTCCATCTGTTACAACTTGTTTCATTACAACCGTTTCATGGAGATCAGTGCTGGAGGCCCCACACCGCTCCATCATTCACTCTCTCCACGCTGAACCTTTGAGTCCTCCCATTCAACCGTTCAGCTCCGCTAATCTTACAGCCGTTGTCTCAGGAAAACAGAAATGGAAAAAGCAAAGCGAGACAGAAAGCAGAGAGAAACACTGGCAAAAGCAAACACCTCCGTGGCATCGAGCCGCGCGCAGAACAATGCCGCCATTCAGAGAAAGCCTCGTATCAGATCAAAACAGGCGACCGCTTGACAGCTAAACATACTGCGCTCTAAAAATAGTCCAAATTACAGCAGGGTAGGTACGATTAATCAGACTTTATTCAGCACATTAAGCTCCACGTGGAACAAACATTCAATTCAGCTTCAGCGTGAGAGAACCACAGCGATGGGGGTGAAGAGCTCCTCGTCAGGTAGACCGCGAACAAAAAGGCAACCTGTGCCAAATGCACCAGAACACCAGGATCCGACCTGGAGCAAAGGGCCAAAAGCAGCAGATCGTCGCCTGATTAACGTGATAAATAATGTAGGATCGCACGGCGGCCTCGTGTCTTTAACTTCCACCTCCTGTGCAGTGAAACCAAAGGCAGTCTGAGAGGAAGGGGGGTGGAGAGACGCCGTCCCCAGGGCTGGAAGTTAGGAAGGACAACGTGCTTCACAGGAGAGCGAGAGAGCGAAGGAGCGTTCACGAGCCTGCAGCTCTGCCTCCAAACAGACGGAGTCACCCTGATGGATATTTCATTCAGCCTTGTCTCCCCCGTCGCTCCACACAGACCTTCTTTCTTTTTCCATATTACGCCAGAAACTGGATCCCATCACGGTAATTTGGGGTTCTCAGAGCCTCACACTGGCTGCTGGAGGAGATCAAACTTTAGTCTTCTTGAAACATATCAGTCTTAAAAGAATGCACTAATGTGAGTGCGAGTGTGCAAACTGCACTGCAGGTGTAAACCTGCTCACGTACACTTAACGTCAACGCTGCTGAAGGAAAGCTCATACACTCCATCCCTGTGTCATGCAAACACATGATAACATGCACTTTCCCGTATCAACTCATTTGCATTCAGCCCCCGCCACAGCAACGAGCAGCTTAAAGCCGAGTGGAGGCATCAACAGTTGAGGACATTGTCTTCCATCTCGCCATCACGACCTTCACACAGGTTATATGTTAACTGGCTGAAGCTGAAAATCGATGCTCTCACAGGGGAGACGTGTTTTCTCTCCAAACACCAGTCAGAAAGCGATAAGAGCACAGAGATCTGAGCTCCTCCTTTTCTATTTGGAAACTAGTTGTTTCATTCTATATTCTAAGTTGATTGTGCTTTTACTCACCTTTATCTGTCTATGTATACTCTTAGATGGAAAATAAACCAAAATGTCATGACAGTAAAGCCTGGCTGACTTGAAACTGAACTGAACTGAAGGCTAACTTGATTGGACTGTTATGTGACATGTGCCTGCTGTTCAAAAATAACCAGCTGCCAAGAATTTGCTTATTTTCATTCTTTGAATTTGCTTACTTGCATTATTGTTCCCATTACGCCGTCTGTATCTTTAAAAGAATCACGGTTAAGCGCCACCAAGAGCTGAACGCTCAGTTCCTTTGCTCAAGAAGCAACTACAGACCAGGCTGCATTTGTCAGGTCCACCTAAAAAAGAGCCTGCGTGTCAATTAGAGCCCGAGAAGCTGCCACAGACACAAAGCAGCTCACAGAGCCACTTGTGGCTGCTGGTAAACTTTTGATGAGCTGTTCCGACACTGCTGAGTCTGCGTGCGGCTGCAGGTATTGCCTATAAGTTGCATCATCGCCATGGGACACCTAAATGTCTTTCTTGAGTTATCAGCATTGGCATGGTAATTCAGGTTGGATTTATGCAACTTATTTAAGAAGGAGCTGAAAAAACAGCAGCCTGTGGTTGTTATTCACAGTGCGGCACAACGCTGGCGGCACCGTGCTTAGAAAAGTTCCCATGCTGAAATATTCGGGCTATGTTTGGCGCTTCCGGCAGTTAGAACATTTCCTAAAGAGCCTAACAACCATCTAATCACTTAATGTTCACAAATGACGGCCTTCTTATCAGAGAAAATTGTCATTTTCATTCCATTAGGCCTGCTGAGAGCGGCCCAGACTCTCCACTACAAACGCCTCGGAGTCATTTTCGCAGAGCGTTTTTTTGGCTGCAGCCAAAATAATAACAGGGTCATTTTTACTGTAGCTACAAACAGTGAGGCTCTTTTTAATCTCATCAGAGCACCAGGTGAGAGGTTAACTCTCTCAGGACGACTCGGACAGAGAGACAGACAAGCTGCTCATCAGACGACTGCAGTAAATTGTCTGAACCAGTCGTCCTGTCAAACAGTCTCCACGTCGTGGTCATTATTCTGTCGTACGTAATCAAACACTTGAGAGTCACAGTAATCGTTAATAGTATTTGGCAAAACTCTACATGAAATAAGCCAGCAGTTGGAAAACGACTGCGCTGACTTGGATTCAAGAGGACATGTTTTGCCTTTGAACAAAAAATCCTTTGACCTTGTCAGAACTCAAACTCCGCGTCTGAGCGCCATCCTCTTAAACAATGCAAAACAAATCCAGCCTTTCCAACGCACAAAGTTTATTTGAACTCAGAAAATGCTTTAAAGAGTTCCTGTTTCGAAATGCAAAGAGTCTCCAGAAAAACGCAGGAAATTACTATTGAGTTTGGTTTCATCTAAAGGGTCACTCTCCGAGAAAATGGGGAGGAAAATTGAAGACACACGTCGGAGTGGCGTCTACAGTTTCACCAGCTGTCAGCCCGCCAGCGTTCGCCCCTGGCCCTACTGCTCTTCATCCTCCAACGCCGAGCAGGACTGAAATCAAATCCAAGAGGGGAAAAAACGGTCCAGAAACTCTTAAGACAGCTTTTCAAACAGCAAAGCTGAGACCTAACCCTGGCACCGGTCCACTTGTGCCTGAGTCGATAAATACTCTAAGGAGGCCGCAGATTAATACAGTGGAACAAAAACGTCTCAGCTGAAAGGCAGAAAAGGTGCTTCAACAAGTGATTAGCCTGGAAGCACCGGAAACACAAAAGAGCCGAGCAGCGTGGCCCACTGATCCGTCAACACGGTTAGTATCCCACGTTTGAATTCAACTGGGGTTGTGTACTCTCGTGTTTGACGGATAAACATGTCCTTTCATGGCAAGAGACTTTGAAAGGTGAGACAGGAAGCAAGTCAGCTGAGAAAAAAGAAAACATCTCTCGCCTGACAGAACCTGACAGACAGATCTGAGAAAACAAAGCTTTATTCTCGCTCGGTGTCTTTACCGACGTGGAGGGAAACCTCGAGACGCTGCGAGACGGAGAGGAACTCAGATAAAGACATGAAGACAAAGAGGAAGAGCAGCAACAAGAAAGACAGGAAGACGGAGATATGATCAGAGGTTGAGTCAGAGGCGACTGGTTCAGGTGCATCAGAAACTAGATCCTCCACAGCCGACGACCTTTGGCAGGCCGGGCTGAAAAGTGCCTTCAGCACAGAGCAGAGCAGAGTGACAAGAGTGACCTCAGGAGGCATTAAGACACGTACAGACTCCCCCAAGGAGGAATCACTCGGCCTCATCATCCACCTGCAAAGGGACCATCTGTCCATGACATGTAGACGACAGAGCTGCTTTGTCGACCCTACGGCGCAGTCTACCTGCTGTCAATCAAACCCAGACAGCGCCATGCCACTGCCACCCCACTTTCCAACTGTTCACGACTGTTTATTTACTTTGAACGCTGCACACTTCGTTAACAAATCACTCACTCACTCTCAACACTGTGTTGTTCCAGTGTTGTAACAGTGCAAGCTGCAAGGATCAGAAACGGATCAGACTTCAGTGTCAGCCCTTCAAAAAGAGCCTGGATCTGATCTGACCCGGTCCTGATCCCGATCCCGATCCCGTCGCTCTGCTCGGGACATTCCTGGTGAGCACACGTGTATATGAAAACATGATTGTAGGATTAGCACCAGACAGAAGTGAACACACAACAGAGTCAGAAGCAGAGCTCTGTGGCCGCACAACAAACACAACCTGAGATTAAGAGGCGATGCAAACGTACCTGTGCCCGGCTGACTCGACAAGACTCCACTTTGAGTCTCGTCTTGAGAGCATAGTGGTGTTTCCACATCTCATCTGAGCCTCAAACTGCACCCGCTCTGAGGGTCCTCTCCTGCAGCAGCCAGCTAACCCAGCGAGCAAATGCCCTGCGTGTGCACCACAAGCTTTATACTTGTGCGGACTCATGTGTTCAGGTATACCTGCATGTGTGTGTGTGTGTGTGTGTGTGTGTGTGTTTATGCATGTGACGATTTATGCAAGTTGTCTGCGGGTGTTCTTTTGCATACATGTGTGCATTTGCATGCGTCTAACTGCAGTCTAGCTGTAGAACGAGACCTGAGAGGGGACGCACGCTGCAACACAATAACCTGCTCTCTTACTTCAGAGATGTGTGTATCAGATTGCCTCAGTGTGGCTGGTTATTGATACTCTGGCACAGCAACAAGAAACTGCAGAGCGAACTGCTTGAGGAATTGCGCTGATACTTGAGCTCCAGTACAGTAGCCGTAGTCCATTTGCATTACTCTGCCGTGTTCTGACTGCTGTATCAGGTGAATGATCTTTTAATGTTGCATAAATCTCACCATAATCAGGATATTTCCATATGTAATCTTGGCTCAGTGTAAAAGGTCCAAAAATTGTGTTTTTAATCATGCTTGAACACTGAACCAGTGTAAATCACACTGGTTCAAGTAGAGCAGTTTGTCAGGGGGAAGCAGCTCGACCGAAATCTCTCTGGCACGTCTAATTTTCTGACCTGGCCAGTCAGTTTCACTGGGCCTTTGGCAGCAGAACGTATTCGACCTGCAGAGGAGTCCAACCCTGAATTCAAGGGAAACTATAAAGCTCAACAGTTCCATATCTCCCCGGCCAATTTCCACAAAGACACGCCGTCCAAACGTCAGATGTCGAGGGCAGGTTAAGCAGAAATGAGAGCATCAGACAGGTGCAGGAGACTCCACAGGCAGCAGGCTCAGACCAGATGATCTACTGAGCCTGAACAAAGCGAAGCGTCAGGATCTGCGGCTGAAAGGCCGTCACAGCCAGCGCACGAGAGGATTCTGAGCATCATTTCTCAGCCTTCTGTAATCACACGGTCGGGTCTTCCTCTCTGAAGTGATTGTGTGAAAAATATGCTGAGGTTAGCATGCAGATAAACCCCTGGAGTACTAAACGGGTGGAGTTTAAAACACAGGACAAGAAATTCTGGCCGGTCAGCCAAAGATTTGCATGTCAATTCACTGGAATTTTCTGTTTGTGGCCCTCAACTGTTTCAGTGCAATCAGCCAACCGCGGGCAACCAAACACCAGGAATTTCAGATTTGATTGCAGTCAGAGATGTATTCTATTACAACACACTTCAACTCGAAGACCTCCTCATGGCACAATGACTGACTGCTATCAGGAGCCAATCTTGTGGTTCCTCTCGTCTGGTTTCTGGCAGAATGTGACAGGAGGATATCCTGTCTGTCAGAGGTGGAAGTCTTACAGACAAAACATCAAGGAGCTTTAAAGAACCGGTTCAACCAAAGTCACTTCCTTCTTCTTTCCACAGCGACCTGTTTTATGCATTGATTTGATATTATTTAAAAAAGCGTGTCCCTAAAAAATGATCATATCAGATTCCAAAGGAACACGCACGAAAGCTTCGACTGAACGCTGAATGTTCCTGGTTTTGTTTTGGCTCGGTCAAACTAAAATGACCATTTTCATTCAGTTATTCTTCCCTTACAATCAACTTGATATTAAACACTTGAAAGACAAAGCATTCAGAAAGCTGCTCGTCATCCAAAATGATGCCTAAAAAAAGTAACACCAATGAAGTGAAGAGCAGACCTGGACAAAAATGACACTGAAAATTCATGATGTGTCACTAAGTTAAAAATAAAGGTGCAAAAAAAAAGGGGGTATTTCAAAGTGGTCTTTAGCATCACAGCTTCCTGTAGTTATGTGTTTGAGGCTGTCGGTAAAAATCAGAAAAGGTTGGTAATGTGCAGGAAGCAGGAGACGATAACTACACTGCAATGTACTGACAAAAAATAGCACCAAGAAGGAACAAAAGAATTCCATGATGGAGGCATGAAAGATGAGTTTGCAGGGGCACAAAAGGGGAAAGAAACTAAAGAATCTCATCACAAGCTTTCAGCAGAAGGACGTTTACCCTCAGTGACATAAATTTAGCTTTTTTTCTGCCAATATGCAGTGTGAACGCTTTATTTGACAGCCGAGTGAATTCTCAATGCAAACATCTCTCAAAGGGGAAATAAAATCATAAATCCAACATAAAATAACATTTCTGAACCAGCAAAGCGACTGTAGTTCTGAAACAACTTGATTAATCGAGCAGTCAGCGTCCTCTATATTAAAACTCAACCTTTGCTGGACGCGAGCCACGAACATGCCGCAGATACTGACAGCACAGCTGTGTCCATGTGTTCAGAAACTCCCCTCTCTCAGCAGATGAGCCCGGACCGACGCTCAAACCTCTTAATCTCAGTTAACGCCGCCTCAAACTTGGCTTTGTTCTCCGACAGAAGCTCAGCCAAGAAGAGCTTTGGTCTTCTCTAACAGTGACACATCCCAGACTGTCCCTCTGGATGACAAACACAAACCACAGCCATGGAGACAAGCTGACATCATCCCCAGCGGCCATGCCTCAGCCAATCAGAGGAGGAAGTGGGGAGTGTGAGGAGGAAAGTGGCATCCCCGGTGCTCCTGAGGGGAACGGGTGGGGAGGTGACGGTGGACGACATCAGGTGACGATGTGAATGTATATATTGTAGACACACAACGGCTTTAAACACGAACCCCTTTTCAGAGGCCACTGGAGCTGTTGTGATTTTACACTCCATCAGGTCCAAACATGTTGCGACCGATGGCAAACACGCCTCGGCCATTCTTCCTGCCGCCCCCGATGAAAAGAAGGCTTTCAGGAGGTGAGTCACAGCAAAATCACGGCTTCTCCGATGAAAGCATCTGGTGACATCCTGACCACAAACGCCACCAGCCCCTGAATAAAAAGGCCTTACGCACGTACCGCTCCTGATCTCGCTCCCAGTGTTATCCCACGGATTGGGAGATGTTGTACAAGAGGATTTGTGGGGGAAGAAGGAGTACCAACAGTTGGTCAATGGGCAGACAGCGGTGCATGGGATTATTTTGTAAAACAAGGACTCGCACAGAGAGTCAGACACAGCACTCTGTCTGCCAGCGTCATGTGACAGCTCCACAGAGCGGAGGAATGACTGCCAATGGCCTCCGCCGTATCAGATTACAACTCAGCAAATGGAAAAGGCAAAAGTAAGGAGGCTTATTTGTAGCAGGCTGAGATATGCCCTATTATGCATAACTGCTATAGCAGAGCAAGGCAGAGGACGCCTGCCACGGCAAAAAGCTCGCGACTCTGCTGGGCTTCACGGGGCGCCGGGACTTCTACCACAGAGGAGCTGCAGCAACACCTTCACGCTCAAACACAACCTTAAACAAGCTCTGTGCCGGTCCGACACCGGAAGATCGAGAAACTATCTGCACCTCATAATATCAGTCTTTGTCTGAATCAAGGACAAATGCCATGAAAAAAGATAACAAAGGTCACAGAAAAGTTTGCTGTACTTCATCTCTATAGAATCTACTCTCTGAGAAAAGTGTATCAAGTGCTGAATGAGGCGTACGCTTACATGATTATTAGGTTTGATTGTTTTTGTTTTTTAAACATATGTGGCTATGATAACAACAAATTGGGATCCAAAAGGCCTCAAACTGGCTTGTTGATGTATACTTTTCCAAATTTGTGGTTTACTGTGGGTGTGGCTGGTGATGAGCTGAGTCGTGGCTGGTTTGCAGCCGATGGCAGAAAAGCACAAAGATAAAAGTGGAGATGGTAACCGCAAACATCAAGTTCTAATGCGCTTTTGCACAAACAGCAGCAACCAAAAAGATGCGTTTCATCTGCAACACATGGCAGATGTATTTCACACGGCTGAATATGCATGAAAAATAAACCTTGAGGTGGACAGCGTTACTCACTGATGCATAATGTGATGATGGGGCTGGCTGCAGGTTATTGACTGTGTGTGTTCCACAAGTGACTCATGACAGCTGGCGTACCTGGACTACCTGACGGAGGATTGTTAATGGATCAAGCTTTAAGATACCTGGATCGGAAAGCCTTGATCCCACACAGGTCAGCTTGGGACAGAAGTAACTTCGTGTGTGGCTACACACACACGCGTGAATCTACAGAAATTCAGCTCTAAAACTGCGGTGGTCTGAGGAGAACTGTCAAGGTGTGGCATGTGGACCCATGAGGTAACATCCATGGAAGCTGCAGAGGCCTGTACAGACAGAAAATGGGACAGACAGGCCCAGGCAGGCAGAAAACACAGTACAGTACAGTCACTGATGGTTTACAGACGTTGTTGCGTAATTTTTATGGACACACTTCAAACAGAGGGCATCCTGACAGCTAGACAACTCCCTTTCAAGGTTTACTGAAAAGGAGATGGAGACTTAAAAGAGGGGAAAAGTATGCATGTGTGGGACAGCAGGGCAGGACAGCGGTGACACTGCAAGCAAGATGTCACAAACTCAACCCTCACTACAACCCTCCTCTAACGGCCACGAGACCGAGAGAAAGACACTGTGCTCCGACCTGCAGAATCTTTTCTGTGCTCGTGTTGACCTGATAACCACGACTGCATTTCTGCTTCCTCCAGAGAGCATTTTCAGTTTATCTACAAGATAAAAATGCACACACAGCAACAGGAACATGAGCCAGCATTTCAGCGTGAAAGACAAAAACTGGCAAACGTTCAAGTGTTTTCAGAGAAAGGAGAAAACACCATCAGGACATCGAGCTGCAGGAGACTTCATCAACAAACTGATTGCTTCATCAACATTCGCAGCTTCATTACAGCCCCATAAGGTTCACTTCTATATGCATTTAAAATCAAGAAAAGGATGAGGAACTGCCTTCTTCAAAGCTCAAGCACGGGGCCATGTGGATCAAAGCGAGAGAGCAGGAGGCTTATTTGAAGAAGAGGGGTGTGAGGATGGTGGGGGAGGTAACGGAGCTGAGATGCAGAGATGGATGTAGGCAGAAGGGAGGTTGGAGCGCTGGGAGACCGAGATGCAGATTGCTGTCATTTCCTCCTCTGGAGTCTGGAGAAACTGGGGGGGTGGTAGTTAGAGCGAGAGAGGAGATGAGATAGTTTCCTTTGGCTCTGAAAGATATGATGAAATCATAACCTCGGATGTATGCAAGAGCCATCTGGTATTTGGGTCAAAAGTGTAGCTCTGCATGCAGGGTTTTACAAAATTAATTAAGGATTCCCCTCGATGAGCCTCGATGAGGGTACGCAACGCTGCTAAAAATGTGTTTAGGTCGAGCATGTTCTGAATACGCAACAAAGGGTCCTAAAAAATTCTCTGTTCTGCTGTTCAGGATCATGAGAAAGCTTAAATGCTTGACATTTCTGATCCACTCGATGCAAACGGAGAAATTTAAACTCCACTTTATTTTTTGGTGCATTAGAAGTTCGCATCATGGTATAGAGGCATAAACCTGTACACATGCGCTCATTTAGCCTCTGCGAGTCCCAACACTGGTGATGTAAGAGGATAAACTGCAGGGTCAGGACACTGTCTGGTCCAATGAGACAACAGACATGGATATGCATGACAGCAGAAAACTTTCTCTATCCAAAGCAGTTGGCAGAACCTAAATCTGGAACAAAAGACAAGTTCTGATGCATTATCCTTGTAGGTAAAGGCATAAAATACCCTGAAGTATTTAGGTACGGAGCCTTCTTCTATGTGTGTTTAATGTGATGTGAGGAGTTTTTGCTGTCTGCAAACATCCCGTGAATATCAATTAATAATTCAACTCTGTCTGCTTGCAACTCTGTTCATTCGTCCAGCCAAAATGCTTCTCTAACGCTGTGTTGAAGAAGAAAGACGTGGTTATTCTGAAAGCAGATATGTCAAAATCAGCCCATGCCTGTATTAGTATGTCTCTAATGACTGAATAATGGTCACTGAAATTAAGAAATAGGAGGGAGTCAAAGCAAAAAACGTGGAAAAAACAGAAGAATTCCTGTTCTGTTTATAGAGAACCAGCTGGACTGAGGCACAAGCCGTCACAATCTTTGGCAGGAACGACGTTTTTTCCATCCATCGAGTCTGGATGGTGAAGATAGAGGTATTTGCAGCATCTCTGTCTCCGTGCCAGGCTTCCTCAAAGCCTCGCCGGACTGAGCTTTAAACTGAGGAAGAGTGAGGAAACAACTTCTTGGCAAAAGAAGTCGACCGCACGAATTTTTCAGAACCAAACATCACCGATATTCATTTGATAAAGACTGAACAGGAAAGGAAGGCAAATGGCTGAAGGCCTTTTCTAAAATGCAACATGTTTAGCTTCTCAGCAGCATAACCAGCCATCTAATTGTCTCTACGAAGCCAATAATGCAAAGTCATAAGCTTTAAAGCGCCATTGATTGATAAGCAGCACTGACCAGTTCAGTGACCTTGTCTGTGATGAAGCAAATCTGTGAGCTTGATGAATGGCTCAGTAAGGAATCTGGCCATTTGTTTGAGGTCCCGAGATGACCGGGCATCCACTATGAGGGTGCCCCCAGGGCTTCCCCGCTGTGACACAGCGGGACAGGCTACTGCCGCGGGCATGTAATTGGAAAAAAGTAGGGCATGTGACTTTGAAGCTGCCGTCACTTTAAATGTAAATCAAGCGACAGAAGCTTGTAACGTTTATGTTTAGAATCACTTTGGGCTGCACAGGTCAGGAGCTAAATGGAGGGATAATATTCGCACCAAATGGCACAGCTGCTATTTCAAGAGCCAAATCCATTTCATTCATGAGGGCAAAACGGACAAAGACTGTGACGTGTCTCTATCTAACAACTTGCCAGTGCCTTCAAAAATGCCTCACGGGCCTCTTCCAGAGTAGACGCGCCTGAGCTGCTATCTCTGTGGTTGGGGTCTGGTTAGGTTTAGGCAACTGAAAATACTCAAAAACTGATGGTTTTAAGACAGCTGTCGAGGAAACCTAACTGTAGGTCGTTTAGCCATCACTTCACATACTGCAGCGTCTGCATTTCTGTAGCGTCTCCAAAGTATTGCTGCTCACCTGCTCAGGTGGATATCAAAGCAGAAAAGCCAAATGTGAAGACGTCTGTTCTCTGACTGTCGTTTATCTTACACGCTGTTTTTCACGTCTTGCCAATTTCATCTAACTTTGATACCATTGTTTGGAGGTTTTATGAATAGCCATCTGTTCCTTCCTCAAAAGACAAATCTCAAAATTGACACAGAAAGGAGCCTTGCCGGTACATGTTAGCTTACATGTACCCGATTCTAGTAAGTTTATTTTAGCTGACATGAGTGCAACAGAAGAGTGAACAAGTCCAGACTTCGGAGACATGGGAAGAGATTCTGGGCACAGTTCAATACGTGGATCAAGATCGTCTAAATGGGGCGCTTGTTTCGAACAAATGGCCTCCTCTTTGAAATGCCAGGCGTGTTGGGTTTGGTGTCCTAATTTATGAGTACGAGAGGGCAAACTTAGGAGCTGAACACACACACACACACACACACACACACACACACACACACACACACACAATCTTGTCTGATCATGTCAAAAGAGGCAGCAGTCCTAGGCCAAACCTGACACAGTTCACTCACACAGTAAGCTATTTATCCAGCCAAGGGCCTTTTCTGCCTCAACTGTCACCACCGTGACGAGCTGCATTCAATTAGAATCCATCACTGTTCCTTACAATAGGCAATTTCTTCAGGTTTAACACATTCAAACAAAACTGAAAAGGACGCCTGTACAAGTAACTGCTCTTTGACACACAAGCATTACCGAGCGCCCGTCCACTTTCTTTCATGCTGCTTCATACCTGCACCTTCAGGCTTCATTTATGCAACAATGCTCTCGTATATCTGGAGAATTTGTGCACACGTGCAGGGATGTTAAATCAAATCTGAATGTTTTCATGCAATGCAAGGTCTTATTTTTCTTTGATCCTGTCCCTCAGTCCACTGTGCCATTCCGTGAAGCAAGCAGTACAGGATCCCTGCTGCAGAGCGAAGCTTCAGCAGATTCTTAGACACAACATTACATTAGCCAAAAACCCTCCACGTATCTGAGCCCTGTGTTGGCTTCAGGCTCTGCAGCCAGAGCGGGCTCAACGCTGCACTCGCTGAAGTCCTCCCACAATAGCACCTACTGTCAGATCGTTTGCGGCTGTTCTAAAATATCATGTCGTTGTTTGTGTTTTCTTTCCCTTCTTGGGTTCGTGGCTGTTTTTTACATTGTCATGTTTATACTTCTTTCTGGTTTTCCGCAGGACCAAGTTCTCATTAAATGGCTGCTAAATCTTCATCGAGCATTTCCTCAGATGTTTTCTCAACACCACTGTTGTTCTTTCCTTAGTTTTGGTCAACACTATTTCTGGTTCCACCGAGTTACGGCCTCCTCTTTCATCTTCATTCTCCCCTCTGGTGCAGATCGTCTGAACAAACCAGAGCTAGATACAGACAGGAAGTACACGGCTCGCTCGATGCCTCTGCTCAACTGTCGCCAAAACAGTTCCTGAATGTTTATTGTGCTTCACACTTTCAGTCGACCACATCAGTGATCATTAACCGCGGTTCCCTGTGGCAGTTATTTGTACTGCTCTTTTCCATTTGTTGGTAATAACATGAGCTCTCCTCTGATGTGCAGCTGAATCAGGTGGTCAGAGGTTCTTACCTGTTTTCAAACTGGAGGCTGAAAGTTCAGTTTATGTCTATCAAACACATTTTAAAACAGTTCTTGACCCTCTGACAGCCCAGCTGGTCCATTTGATGCACTTCCTCACCGCTGACTCCCTGCATACTGATGATGAGGGGCAGGAAAAGGAAAGCTCTCTTCAGCTGCCACCCACTCCTCAATCAGTCCCATCTGGGCTGAAGTGACCCCCTTTCGCAACAACCAACTTCACATGAACTCAAACACAGAAACTGTAGATTTAAAGCCAATCCTAAGTTTAATATCCTAACTTGAATTTAAACCCATCATGCAACACTTTTGGTTTGGTGTCCATATGTGCGGCTGCATCGAATGATGAGCTCGATTTTGGCTACTGGTGTCCTCCAGGTTAGGTTCAGTGGGAACCAGTCAAACGTGAGGGTGACTGCTGAATGTTTTTAACTGTCTGACTGTCCTTTCTCTGAGCAGCTCTACCTGGTCTACCACTCTCTGGTCAAATAGAATTTATTCTTCCAGCTTACATCTAGCAGACCATCAAATGCGACACGTTTTAATATTAAATGCAATCTTTCGGAGCACTAAACTAGCAGTACAGTGTGGGTATCTGGGCTGTACACAAAAATAAAAAATTGAATGTATTATGTTTTTGTGATGTTTATTCATTATTTATCAGTGTATAAAATATCAAACAGCATATCTGAATGTTTGTGCAAAAATTCCTTTTCCAGTGTCCAGCAGAGCAAAAACAAGAAGCCCATTTAAATAAAGTCCATGTTTGTTCTATTTTACTTAGCTGTCCAACATACAGTTGCAGTGTTGTTGTATCTAAGATGCAGCTGCACTGATGCTGCAAGCAGCAGAAAGGCAGGCGTGGTGGCAGTCCAAACTGCGTCTCACTTAACATGTCTGACAGGCTGAAATTTGGATGCACTATGCAAGCGGTCAGGTGAGCAGTTCATACGTCACTGCGGTCTGCAGGACCCGCCACTCAACCTGATGTCTGTGTGGTGAGGCTGAGGGCACGTGGGAAGTTTACAGATGTGGAAACCAAAGTAAAAGTCAACACGCCGAAGTCACGGCGCTGAAAACACAATGCGGTCTTCCTGACAGCTCGAGTCCAGACATGAGGGAGATGCATCGAGTCTTGCATCATCAGCTGGTCAGTCAGACAGCAGTTTTTCCTGTTGAGCAGCATTCATGGCTCTCACACAGCAATGTCTTCAGCTGACAGAAACTGGGATTCATTAGATGAATTCAACTTTGTAACAGGGCTTCATGCTACTTTAAAAAGCAGCACAATCTGATATCCTCCCACTTTCCCCTTAAAATTGCAGTGAATAGACTATATTATGCATTATTGGTCAGTCTGTGACCCTGTGAGCAAGTGCTGCCCAATCAGGTTGGCTGCTGTGAATCACTGATTTTCTCATTATTTCACAGCCTCTCTGTGTGAACGCTGAATATCAAATCGCTGTGCAGGCTGCATTCTGACAAGTGCAGACCAGCCATGTCAAAAACACACCCAGGAGAGAAAGAAGGTTCGGAAACGCGGAGGCGGCAATGAATCAAAGCCTTTCTTTCACCTATCAAGGGAGATCGGCCCGACGTTTAAACCCAATGGGCAGATATCAACGTGTTAAACTGTGTGGAACTGTGCCGGCGCTCCTTTATTCCCATGACCAACATTTCTGCAAAAACTAACATGACAAGGATGGTTCAGCCTCATCCAAATGATGCCAATTCGATTTCACAGATGTCACAAACTTTGTGTTGCCCGTCGTTTTGTGCACAAAATATGACACTCCAGACAAAGCTGTCACCTACACCCACATTAGTCTATCGTCTGCCTGAAAAATCAATAGTCCGGCCAACCGTCAGAAGCTCCATTGTTTTCAATACAGGCAGGAGTTTGGGCTGATCAGGTGAGCTGCATCAGGTGACAACCCCCCCACCTCAGCCATCTGCCTCCTGAACCACACCACGAGGGACCAAGACGGCCCAGCAGACAGCAGGGAGACATCGTGCAGATGAAGAATGAGGTTCAAGGCCCTCGTGTCTCTGCCCTGCCCAAAGGCCAATAATCATCTATCTGTCAAAGGCAGAGCTCTCGCCTGGACTGTCCTATATTTAGCAGACAAAGCCTCATCAGCCTAAGTACTGAATTCAATTTCAAGGGACATCATTAATCTACACTCATAAATCATTTGGGTTATGCTAATGTAGTCTCTTCATCCTCTGAGCAGCATGCGGTTTTCCATGTCCAAGCTAAACCACACACTTGTCTCGGTGAATCAAAAAATTTGGACTAAGCCAGTGCAGGACCTCCGTCCCTTCGAATGTGGGTTTTCGTGGAGAACATGCTCAGCGGGCTGAGCTTTGCACTTTGTTTCTTTGCCTCACTAAACCACCAGGTTTCTCATTTAGCTGCTGGCAATTAGCAGCTGGGTGAGAACAACGGGTTCTGTTCTGAGGGGGGCGAAATGAAATTTTAAGACTCTGGCAAGGAGAATCTCGCAGGAATTTCAGAGGCGGGAACAAGAAAATAATAAAGCAGCATCTAAACAATGAGGTTACAAAACAAGAGCAGGGCAGAAAAGGAAGAGAAGAAGAGTTTGGTGAGAGCATGAAGCCCTCAGACTCGATCAAATCCGCAGCCTGTATCAGGCTGCACTGAGGGATACAGTATATCTGAGCTATGCTGCTGTTTGTTCAGCGTCCTGACATTCCTCAGAGACAATCCTCTCCCTGTGCTCGGCGCTCACACACAGCCAGTCCTTGACATTTCAGTCAGTGTCAGTCCGCTGGGTGGACAAGGGACACTCAGGCCTGTGAACAAGGCCAGTCTGCCTCCTAAAAACAAGCGCACATTCATTTTACACTCTGGTCTAAAGCGTGCTGAGTGAGTAGATGGGTGGAGGGCAGATGGGGCGGGCACTGATTGGCTCAAAGACTCCTCAACAGGGTCATTTCATGGCCACATACTGGATATATTGTACAAAATAAAATCTGTGACCTTTTCTTAGTAGGAACCAAAGTACTGTGGCTGTACTGAGTCCGTTTATTCAGTGCAGTCTTTTCTGTAGCGTTGACCATCGCTTACATCAATTATGATAAACCAAAGCACTTCTTCAGCTCTGGAAACATCACAAAAGAGACCGATGAACCAGGGTTTGTTTCCAACCTCACCTCGTGTTTCTTGACCGTCCATGTCGCCGTGTTACTCCATCTCACAATGAACTAACGTAAGATGAAAACTGTAATAAAGCAAAATCCTTGGAGTTCAATTCTAACGTGTATTTTATGTGAGCATTTCCAATTTAAGCTACTTCGTACCAGGGAAATATTGTCCCTTTGACCTCAGTAAATTGGGCATTCTTACATCATGGTACAGCTGAAACGAGCGACTTCTCCGCAGACAGACAATGAAACCTACAACAATTTGTTCATCATTTAAGCTATTTTTCACAGACTAAATGAGTAATCAATAAAAATCAATCAGGGTTATAATAAAAATAACGTTAAATTGCAACCATATGGTTAAGTAATGGTCTGTGGTGTGTGGACGGCCGGCCTGGCAGCAAAGTGAATGTGGTTCCACATGAAAGACAGTCGGACAGATACACTAGAAAAGTCAATTTCAAGGTAAAAGCTTCTCCCTGCTTGTGCTGCTGACATAAAATGAGCAGAAGAGTCTGAAGGGAACATTGTTCCTTTGAGCAGACACTGGAACACAATGTCTGGGCTTTGTAACCACCATATTTATTATGGGAGAAAGTTGATGACTACCCATTCATGCTCGGCTGGCTTAGCATAACTATCAGTTGAGACTATTTAAATGTTGCTGTGGCTCAAACCACAAAACTCCTGAGTAAATTCAACCTGAGCTGCGTTTAAAAAAAAAAGCACAGAGATGAATACGACGCAGTGTTCAACACAAGTAATGACGCTGTTCTGTGAGCAATCACTCAAATGGCTAATAAGTTCAAGTTTCACGGTGTCACGTGCCCGACTTCAACAACACTCACATTTAACATCCAAGTTGTTAAATCTTCTTGAGGTCAAATCATCTCAAACTCACACTTGTGGTGAGCTTGTACAATGAGTGTATTCTCCTGAAAACACACAAGCTTTCTCAGCAACCCTGGTTTCCCACAAACACTCTTCTGGGAAGAGACGGTAACAATTCCCTTCATGAATAAACGAAGCTGAAAGGCCTGATCAACAAAAAACGTGAGAGCAGAGCAGTTCAGGTGTCATAAAACTTTTCTATAAGCTTCCTAATCCTTTTTCCATGTGCCAGTTTACATTCAGGAGCTTCCTCTGTTTATGGAAGAAAGTCTGCAGCTGGACTGGGAGGGCTGAGGGGTGGGGGTGGTGACTAACGTGACCTCAAAACACCACCCTGTGATGCAGGCGCTCATAAAAAAAAAACTTCAAGTGCTGGTGATAATTTTGAAAGCATCTATCACCCAAAATAGGCCGTCAGTCAGCGTCTGGCTTACTTTGTTTGTCTGTAGGGTCTGCTGGGGGATGCAGCGCCGCATGAAGCCGGCTTTGGTGCACATGGTTGGGGTGCCAATGCTCAGCTGACTGGATCCGTGCCAGGGTTCAAGTAATCTGTTTTCATAGCACTCTGTGAACCACATAAGCTCACTGTGTCCGTAAGACTTAGGATCTGGACTCTCAGTGACTATGGTTTTGATGGGCAGCACCTTTCTTCGTCCTGGTCAAGAGTTCAGTGCTAAAAGCACTCGCTGGAAGAATACTGACTCCCTAAAGAAAGCCAAGCCTCACGTCCTCACCTATGTGACTTTAGTTTGACTTGAGTCCATTTCCCAAGTCTCAGGTCTACAAATAAAAGCATGAAATTTGTTCCCAAACCTGCTCAACATGTTCCTGTGTTCAGCTTGAGGAGGATACCAGAACCTACAGAATGCCCCCTGAGACACCTTGTAGATAATCAATGACATAAAAAGGTTTCCTGGCAAGTCAATACCATTCCAAGTTTGCAGAAATGTTTCATCTCCTGTCAGGGTGCTTTGATCCTTGCACTCCCTCACACAGCTTTCGCCCCATTACTTACAATTTTAGGAATGTCAGTACAGTCAACGGTTACTCTTACTGTAAACAGTTCTGGATAACAGCATGAGCTCATCTTCAAAAATGTAAATGAACTTGAAAACGAAGAGCCTCGGCCTTCTCACCGCCTGAAAACTGCGCAGTCAGCATTTCACAGCCTCCGACTTGCCATCGCTCCCTCTCTGCATTAACAGGCCCAAACAGCTGCTCTGCTCTGCTAATGAATCCACGCCATGTTCACTCTCCTCCTGGGAAAAGCCGCTGGCAAATGACAAAATGACGTGCTTTTTACATTACCACATCAACATCATGTCAAACACTAGTAAAGATGACAGCTCACTTATGTAAATTCCTCACAATGAAGCAGCATTATTGAGGTGTAAAGCCATCTAAAATGCACAGCACAGCAAAGCAGCGCTGTGGGAAACGCCGTAATGCCTGCATCATCAAATAGCAAAAAGGAAAAAACGGTGTAGAATGTCTCGTCTTCAGGAAAAAAAGACCATATACTTTGAACGACATGAAAGAGGACTGCAGGCAGATCTGCAAAGTCCTCTATGCAAAGTCAGTTATTCTATTTGACTGCTTGAACTCTCAGTTTTCAAAGTACGATGAACACTGAATCTCAACACATCTGTTTTCAAAGCACGCACGAAGCCATTGTCATGTCCCGCGTCCTGTTTTTTTACAGTTCCACACAGGAAGCCTCACGTGGCTAATTTTCTTCCGTTCATTCCGGTGCGTCTCTCACTGACTCCTTTAGGAGATGAAACGCTGCTCCAGGTCTTGTTTTAGGACATTTTTCACAGCAGTTTGGTCAAGGGCAAAGTCAGCGGCCCGGGGATCATCAGCGAAGCTTTTAATCCTGCACTGTGCCCATTTTGGAGACGGGAACCCCTGGCTGGTACAGCCTGGTGACACGAGGATCAAACAGATGAACTGTAAAATTATTTGGGCTTAGACCTGACATGAGGTAGAGCTACTGCACCTCCACTGACAGTGCAATCACATTTAAAGTTTCTTTAGCTCCAAGCATAATGGAAATGAGATCTAACTAAAAACTGACCCAGAACTAACCTTTGACCCGTTTCATGTCAGTGAGATCATTTGTCCACACCCAAACTTGGACGAAACTGCTCTAAACTCGCTCGAGGTACAACCGAACATTCCTGAGTTGGAATAAAGTGCTCCAAATATGCCTGGTATGAGCACATCCATTCACAGACTAATATAACCACTGTTTAGACGGCACAATAGACCAACAGCGTGGAACCAGGCAAGTGCTTTGGAAATCCCCTCATGATAACATCATTAGTGCCATTCTTGCATTGTTAGCAAGAAAACAAGAGAGATAAAGAGCTTCACTGGTGTACCAGCAGAGAATAACACGCGAGCTCAGGGCAAGCTTTGAATTTCTCTGCAGCCTGTAAAAAAAGCACAGTATTGCTCAAGGGTCCAACGGTCTGTGCACTGCTCTCCATATTACCGTGCATCAGTCAAAATGGGCGCCAATATAGTTTCTTGGCCAAGACCCTTCGGCCCCGTGCAGTCTTGGGCATGTGACACTAAGATCCTTCCTCATTATCACATTGAATTTGATGTCCCCTTCATGCATGCAGTTACGAACAAAACTGGGCCAACTTCAGGAGTGGGAGCTTTTTCTGTTTCTTTGAAGATGTGGCACACTTCTGGTGGTGAACATGTTAAAGTGTGTGAACGTAACTGCAGCAGTTAACTGTCACAGCATGCAGGACTGCTTATCTCCAGGCCATGTCCGCCATCAAAGGCTCCTGCACACTAATTAATAACAGTCATTTGTGCAGCGAATTGAATAATATCTTGAGCACACTGCAGCACACTGCACTGACATCAGGACATGATTAAAAGCAGGCTGACAGATTGGAGTCAGTCAACAGCAGCACTGCTCAAATGTGATGACTTTCTGGGTTCAAGCCGCGTTGAAAGTTCGTCTTGTCAAGAGCATCTCGTTATCACGAAACTTTCGATATTGGTTTCAGTATTGGTAGATGCCAAAAGTTGGCACCGACCTTGGCATTTGGCACTTGACTGAGCCCGACATGACTACATGATGAATCATCATGTTGTTCTAAGTAATTATACAAACACAGCGTGCTATTCTCAGCCTCTCAAATGCAAGAATTTAATGCCTTCCTTTCGGTTTATTTTTGCAGCCCTAATGGGTTCACCTGAAAGACAAAATTGGGATTAATTATGCTGAATACTGCCCTATTTTCAGCTGCATGTGTCTGAAGAAAAGCACTTACTTAACCAGACCAACAGCACACACCTGCTCCCATTGTCTGCAACAGGTCAAAGTCATGTTAAATCTGTCTGCCTCAACGGTCAAGTGTGAGCACAATGGCCTCGTCTCCGCCGGAGGAAACTCCAGCAGTGTGAAGTTGGTGTGAATGGAAATCTGCAGCATGCTGGTGTGGACACGACGATCCGGACACCTGATATCCCCCCGGAGGTTTCTGAGCATTAGGAACAGTCGAAAATAGGCAAATCTCATGGTTCTGACGTGCCAATGCTTATGTCACAGGAGGGTTTGGAGCATTAAACCACCAGACAGTTTTCCAGTCAAGGGTGTCATTTTAAACGCTTGCCACACTTGGTCAAATGGGTGAACATTAGTCAGAATCTACCCTATGATCTGTGGAAGGAAAAAGTGCAGTCAAGGATAATCTGACACGGTTTTACTTCTCAAGACATTCAGAGAGCTCCAAGCTGCAGAACTCTTCCCCTCTCTCCAGCCCAGGAAGAGTTCTGCACCAACGGTGTCTGTACACTCATCTCAGTGTCCTCATCTTTCTAATTCCAAAGTTATGAGATGGTTTAAGGCCGTCAGAAGTGGACTGTTTTCTTTTCTGCAGGAAGCATTCCTCTCTAATGACAGGGGAAGTTACAAGACGGTCCATACAAACACTAAAGCAGGAAAACCAACCCAAATTTTAGCCTCTTATTAAGGCGGGCTGACCAAAAGAAGCTGTGATCTTCAACACAACATCTGTGACCAAAAAGACTTCCTGAGACACTCGCTGCAAATGAGACACGAAAAGTGCCCAACCCTGGTCGGGTGAAATGTCGGCAGGGTGGGACGGCAGCAATAAAGGCAGATCTGAAGTGACTAAATGAAGAGGGTGTTTGGAGGCAGCGTGTTTTGTTGTGGGTGAGGAGTTCATGAGGAGCTCGCAGTTTTTTTTTTAGTTTTTATGTTTTAGATCAAAGCTTGAGGGATAAGTACTAAATGCGTTGCCTTGTTTTCAGCACGCAGACGCAATTCGCCCTCTGCATGAAACAGCAAACCGCTGGGTTTTCCAGACAATTGCCTTTTTCTGAACGGTGATAATAACCTCAAAGACAGTCGCACTGACTTCAACGGTGACTACAAACAGTTCATTTACAAAACGCGTCGCACAGCTGGCCAATGAATAAACAGAATGAAAACGGTCTCTTTTTGTAACACTGAAACACATCTTAAAAGCTTCTTGTTCCTTATTGGTCACAGCAGAACTCCACACCGAGACCTTTCTTCAGTTCTAGACAGAGCATTTCTAGACCTTTAGACATTTAAACAACTCATGCCAACGTTGAAATTTACAGTAAAACTACATACGGTGTAATCAATACGTATACACACTGTGAAAAATACCCTGACGTATACACCAATCACATCTATGCTGGTAGGAAACAGCTTATGGCACAACGATGGCAACTACGCAAAGTATTACTGGTGAATCATTAATCATGTATGTTTTTTTATGATATAATCTGTGACCACGTTCTACTAATAAATCAAACAAGTATTATTTGGTTAGTTGGCTCTAAAGGATTAGTCAGACCGGCTACTGTGGCTCGGCTAACAATAGCCTGATAAACCAAGGCTAGCTGTAATATTATCTTTGGGTAAATCAGCAAGGATAAATGAAATTACCGTCATTTCAAAAGTACGGCACACAGCCCAGAGGAGGGAGGTTCAGAGTGTTGGAACTGGTCAGAACTGAAGTTACAGTCGGTGATTTGTAAGGTCGCGTCACTTCTTTAACATGAAATATGTCTAACTGTCCTATGAATAAGATAAACTTCTACTTCTCTTGCATGTTCCTCGGTAATTTCCCACCCACACAGGAAGCTGAATATAAAGCTCGGTTCCACTCCGGCCACTTTGAGCCAGACTGACGCGACGTATGACTCCTCATACTTCTCCCACTACAGCAGCGATCATCTTGGATAACATTATCTCTGATACACACAGGACCACGCGATGCCTTCAGCAGCCTGCTAGTGATTTAGATTCTTTCTGGGAATTTCAACACCTGCACTATCACCCACATTCAATTCTGCTGAGAACAAACAGAACGCTCCAAGTTAGGAAACCAAATTACAGTTGCTCCTGTGTGTGTTGCGTTACGTGACTCTACACTCTCGAGATACTTTTCCTAAATCTGAGGACGAACAAATCTCTTTTCCCCCTCCTTCAAGATTAGAAGAATAAAGCCCTAATGTGCAGGACGTGAACGAGGAGTCAGCCCCGTCTCTGCACAGGCAGGTGGACAGAGCGGCTCAGCAGCTCTTTACCTGCCTCTCAGCTCCACACACAGACTCTCCTGCACTCCTCTGTCTGCTCACACTGAATTATTCAAAGGAGGCGACGATACAGTGTGACTTCTGGGTCACTATCACTACAAGAAAAACCAGAGGCCGCCTTAAAGTTAGCACATGGAAGGGCAAAGCGTGAAGCATTCAGGACACTTGAGCAGCTGCTGTAACATTTGTACCTTAAAGGCTGGATGATAAATCAAAGGACGAACTGGCATCAGTTACGGATCGAAATGAGCTGTTAGCGCTGTTTCCACTTTAAAAAACAGGCCTGAGGACTAAATGTGGAGATGAACCGAGTGAACTTGGACTATAACAGAGCGTCTGTGTGCCAAATTTAGGATTTCACACATGCAGAACTTTTGCATGGATTTACACAAAAGCTACAGTGATGTCGATGCCAAAAACTGGCTGAGGTTCACTGAATTTTGGCGGAATAAAGATCGTTTTAAGGACTGAGGGAAATCTGTCAGAAAAGAACCCGTTTAGAATCTTCCTTGCACATAAAGCAGCGAGCCGGTCCAAAGGTTATCTGCGGCTACCCCAACATCATGCTGCAAGTTTTCTTAGGTTCTCCTTTATCTCCAAGATTTATGTGTCAGGTCCAAGCCTCCACCAGTCAGCTGGAGCTTGGCACTGCAGTTTCCCTCCTGGTCCTGCAGGGCCTGCAGCCAGACAGCATGCAGCTGAGGGCAGCTTCTCTCCTCTGCCTTTAGTCCAGGACTAGAAATACAACTTCTTCTCAAACAGATCTGGTCATCCTCTTGCATTAGAAGCATCACTGGTGAACCTGCATCGTCTGTCTTTACTCCAGTTTCCCTCCCTGGCACCATAATGAGCTCAGTATGAGTCTAACAATCAGGAACTTTTGCTGTTTTCGTGATGCAGACCTTAAAGCAGAGTCTGGCTAAGCTGACAGGACTTTCCTCCTGCTGGTTGCATCGCTCTGCTCTGAAGTCCAAACGCCTCAGCCTCAGTCCTCCTGCAGCCTGCGGGCTAACTTGCTAGTCGGCTAATCTCTGCTGCCAACTTTCAGAGGCATAAACTGGGGTCTTGGGACTGGGTCACTAAGCCTACAAACGAGTGTTTGAGCTTCGGTGTGTTTAAAAACTCCAGTTTAATGCGTCTAAGCTGCAGCAAACAACGGATCACTTTGTTCAGTGGCGCAGAGGATCCCAGAGGAAGTTTTGTGGGTTTACAAACACAAGAACCGCAATGGCGGTGCGCCTTTCTTTGAAAGCAGCAACACGGCGGATAACACGGCGAACACGCAGCGAAGGCGACGAGTTCACGAAGTGGACTAACTGAGCGACGCGACCACCGGCGGCACCAGCAGCCGCCTCTCCCCCTCTTCTTTGCGTTGATTTCAAGTTAGCGCCATATTGAGCGCGCCTGCAGGACGTCGCAACATTGTTTCCAGGAAAACAAAGCCGCAAGAAAACAAAGTAGCGCCGCTTACCTTCGCGATGGCCTTCTTGTACCTCATGACAGCCTGCTGGATGAGTGTGTGGACTTTAATGTTTCCATCCCCGCACGGCACCACCACCCGGGTCCGGCCAAAACACACCGTGACTTTCATGGTTTAGGGTCCGAGATCCTGTCCAGATTCGGAGTGAAACCGAGAGGAGGAGGAGGAGGAGGAGGAGGAATCCGTGTGGAAGCAGAGCAGGAGCATGGGTTTTTGTTGGTTCGGCTGTCCCTCTGTCCCTCTCCAGAAGCGGAGACTAAAGCTCTGTCCGCGTCTCCCCGCCGGCCGACATTGTTTTCTGTGTTTTCAGACCACCTGTTTAGCTCGTCTCTCTCCTTCCTTCGCTCTCTCGGTCCCGATCCCTCTCTCTCCCTGCTGAGCTCATGCTCGGTCACGTGTTGCGTTCAAGTGCGTCCGGGAAAGTTGGTATCCAGGAGAAGATCCAATATGAATGGCAGAAGTGACTTGAAATATGAGCGGGGTGGACTCTGCCCGTGTGAGGTTGAGACTCTTACTTTAGCAAAGGACCGGACTGTTTCTTCTCCCTTTGAAAGTTGTTTAAAGGTAATATCACAGTGGGGCAGTGACCAAATTCAGACATGAGTACAAACCCATCAATCACTGCTCTATGTTAGTTCCCAGAAATTTTGTCAAGCAGATTTGGGTGAAAATGAAGCAGACTTAGCCAGTCTGGGCATTGTTGTTGCGTTTACATCCCTGATAACACTTTTGAAATTACTGACTACAGACTGTGGCTTGGATATGAAAATGGAGAGCGGGAATGTCTTTATGAACAGATTATATTATGGGGAATCTGTAGATTATTACTGGTTGTATCTCTAATCTCAGTTTAACTTGTCTCGGTGTGTGTAGCATAGATTTATAGGAAACGTTGTTGTTGAAAGAGCAGCTGCACGAAGTGTTTCGCTCAGAGTTTAACCACACGGCTAAGGAAGATGCAATGGAGCTTAGATAAATGAACAGCCACTTAAGGATGTAAATTAATAATTGCATCCATAAGGCTACCTGACAGATGTGCAGCTTGTTGCTGCAGCATTAAGTAGCTCTGCTCATCCAGTCAATTCTGCATTATGCTGCCTTTTCATACTGCAGTGAATAGTTTCTAAAAATACTTCAGAGATCAGAAAAGATGAGCCGTTCCCTTCCCTCGCCTCATTTGTCACAATCACAGTTAGTAATGTGTTAGTCTTAAGGAATTAAATAAAAACTCAGTGACTAAACCTTTCAGTTTATTGAACAAGACGATAAAAAATATCTCTGCCCAAGAAAAAAGTTGCTGGGGAAAGAAAAATCGCACCTTTTGAAGCTGGAGTTTCCGAGCGGACACTGAAGGCATCAGAGGAGCAGGGAAGGCCACAGTTGCAGGCTGCCCCCCACCCCACCCCCACCCCCACCCCCCGGTGTGCTCAGGAGGCTTGTTTGGCGCGCAGGGCAGGACTGCAGAGAGGACAGCGGTGATCAAAATGATCGACACACTGATTGAAAACAAACCAGATTCAAGCCACTGCACGTCATAGATGGGTCCTCACAAGACTAGAAAACTGAGCAAAATCCGACTAAAGTGACGTTTTTGTTGATCCCACTTTGTTAACTGTTAGGCTTGGGTTCAGATTTAAGGTCAGAATTAGGATTAAGCAGGGATTAGATTGCTAATAGACAATGACTTTACAAGTGATTCAGTCCAGTAATCTATCATCAGTGTGTATAAGTACATACATACACACATACATATATAGAACATATATGTACCTGCCTCCTTCTTATTTCAGTCCATCTTTCCACTAAAGTCTGAACCAAACCCCCAAATGAAAAGCAGTCCAAATCCATGAGGGGACTCCTCAGAACAGCTGCACCCCTGCACCAAAGGGACCAGGCTGCTGTAAGAAACACCCACCTGGGCCTCATGCGTCATGTTTACTCCTGCTTTTCTAAAAAAAAAAAAAAAAAAAAAGAGACAGAAGTTCTGTCAGTTTTCACATTTTTAGAACAGGTAACAGCTAACATGATTATCCCTGCTGTCGCTCCTGCATCCAGTGTTCAGCGAGAACATGAAAAGAGAAGGGAGCCGCTGAATGTCAAGCATGTGGAAAGTGTGCGTGTGGTTAACATGGGCACTGCTCAAACGGCATCGCTCCACCGTTTAGTGCCAGCGTGCAGCTGCAGGACTATTTTAACTCTTAACACAGCTGGAGCTCCCAGGCCACCAACCACAGCCTCAGCAGCTGTCATGACAGATTAAACAGCCTCAGCGTTGGAGAATATGGAGGTGTAGCAGAGAGGAAGTGTGCAATCCCACTGGAAGGGTGAAAAATAATAAATGGGCTATTTCTAATGAAGGGGGCTGCTGTGGGTGCTGCAGCGTCGCAGCGCAGAAGGTCAACCAGTCGAATGTGCTTCAGTTTTACGAGCAACGGTGAAGCAGTCGGGTCAAAGGTCAAAACCACCTTGCACAGTCATTGTTTTACTGGAGTGCTCAGAGGAGAAACATGAGTCATTTAACAAAGTGACATGAAATTTATGTGACACATCAAAGACAGACTTTAGTGTAACTCGGCATCATTAAATGTTTTATGCCAAGATGAGAAATCCACCTCATGAAGTTACACTAGATACAAATTATTCATTTCTGCAAGCTAAAAAAAGTTTGAGTGCTTGCTTTATCCTCTATTTAATCAGTTTTATCAGAATACTGGATGATATGCAGACTATATAATACACATAATATGAAACCTCCATCCACTTTTGGAAGAGACGCAGACAATAAGTGGAACATTAGTTATTTTCCTCTCTGTCAAACTGTTTTTAGGTCAAGAATGAACTGTCACGCTCACCAGATTATAAGATGTTTGAAGCAGCATCGCAAACCTCAAGAGCCACCCTGTGTGGTATTTAGGCTCTGTGACTGTGATACGATGATATTTACCATGCGTGTGACTTGTTGAGTGAATGCAGCGTTTGGATCATATAAGAGCAGACTGTGAAGAAGGTGAAGCGTGCCAGCGCGGGAGAACAAAGTCCAGAGGCAGCTGCAGACTGTCGTACTCAAACAGATCTGCTGAGCTCAGCAGAGAGGGCTCTCTGTGAGTCCGTTTCATTAGCCCTAAAACACTCGCTCTGGACTCGTTTACAGCACCAGCTCAATAACCAACATGTAAACATGAACGTCCACCTGTCAGGTTTGCTCTGACAAAGCATCATATCTGAATCAGTAGTGACCTCTGGTGGTGCACGGTGGACAGTTGCTGCTTTCATTAGGATTTGAACCTCTATGGCAGTATTTTCAAACCATATTTGCCATAACCTTTTCTTAAGAAGACAATATTCAGTTTATAACTGCTTCTAACCCAGTTTAATCCTAAACTGTCTGATTGTGATGTGAGTGTGTAACAGAGGCTGTTATGCACCAGCTTTATTTTCCTCCAATAAGATTTCTCTGAGAAATCAACTCTGTTTTCTGAGCACCGGTTTATCAGCACGACATCAGACAGCAACATTTTTCAGATGCAGTTTAGATGAGAATCAGTCACGGAGACGGTAAAACAGCGAGTGCCGAGCAAATCAGATTGAAAACGGATCAGCAGGGACATCAGACGTGTTGGCTGTGTGGAAGGCCTGACGCGACAAACACATGGGCTGCCTGAAAGCCTGAAGGACACCAGCCAACACGCCTTCATGACGTCCTGAGACACACTATCTGCAGCCTCCTACATGGTCTCAGCTGCAGTTGCTCCACACATTTTCATCTTTATCTCTCGATCTTTGAAGTCACACTGCAAGAAATGCAGCAGTCATATCACCCTATCTTCACAGCTGTTTTTTTTTTTTGTCCTCAGCTGCACCGCCAGTATTAACTCAAGCTTTGATGATTTTATGTAGGAAATAATTATGGAAAGAAGTTTTAGCTGTTTGACCTCTGAGAAATTTAAAACATCAATTTGACTGATAAGACTGTGAAATTTTAGGAATTAGGCCAGTTAAGCTGCAGAGGCCACAACGGAGGCCAAAATACCTCTTTGATGGTATTAACAGCATGTAATTGTGTTACGCGTTCATCCCAGGCTAATTTTGTGCTAAAGAGCTGTCTGGCCCAGGTGATATTCAGCCCCCTGCTGTCAGGCCTCTGTGCCCCCCGAGGGTCCCCTTCTGCTGCTGGTACTCGACCATCTGGAGCCTCCATCCTCTGACCGCAGGACAGGCCAAGGAGATGAAGGAGGAGGGAGGAGGAGGAGGAGGAGAAAGAGCAGAGGGTAAGCAGTGGGGGCGAGGGGGACGCAGGCCAAATCACTGATGCAATAGAGCTCCATTATTTAGATGAATGTGACACAGAGTTTGACAAGATGATGGATTGCAAAAAGGTTCTGTGGGAAAGTTGAATCAGTGCAGCCTGAAAGCAAAAGAAATGTGAACACAACAGGAGCAGAGTTATGTTTCACAAGAACATGAAACATGTTCAGAATGATGCACAAACTGCTGTTGGACAAATGAGAATATGAGGGGAAAATTATGAAAATGCATTCAAAAATCTACTTTTTCTACATTTTTGTCTACAAAACTAAAGGCAGTGTGGTGATTTCACTTTTATCCATGTCTAATGTTCAAACTACAGTCTGCAGCCTGAGCAGGAACACAGGCCTGAGAGCACTCACTCACTCCTGGTTAATGCTGAGTTTTTTCGCGTCTTCGTCTCGCTGTTGGGAGATTAAGGGAGGGGCTTGGCCATGCAGAGCAGTGCTCTTTGATAACAGCAGGGGCAGTGTTTGAACAGTACGACCTCTCCTGGCACGCAGGGGGACAGATGGCAGCTCTGGGGTCAGCCAGAGTCAGATCTAAATAAAGGAATTCAGCGAGTCCGGAACAGATTCTACCGTCCACACCTTTATATCACAGTGGAATAATGTGCAGAAAGCACGACTTGAGGGAAGCATTTAGCAGGTTTGAAGTGTGAAATGCAGTTTTATCAATGAAGACTTTTTTATGATCGTCACCTTGGATCTGTTTTGGGATTTTGTGACTGTACATTCTTTGTTTTTCAGTCCTTTTTCCACATCTTATTCTTAATTTACGCTTTTGGAAGTTTTAAGTCAGTCATGCTGATAAAGATGCAGGCTGTCATTTACTGGTTAAAACCTGGATGAAACAAACATCATCAACTCTACTTTTGTAAACTGTCACCAACAGACACATTGTTTGAAGCTGCTGTGTTGTGTTTAGGGGCGTCAAGCTTTCTCTGGAAGTAAAGACCCCTCTTTGTTAATGGCACAAAAATATGGCTGTGGAATGGAGAAAAATCCTTTTTTTCTTGTTGGGGTCGGATGTTTATGTCGTTCGTCGTTAAAATAATACTGGCCTGAATACGAGAACAAATTGATCCTATTGTGACTGCTTTGTAAAATGTTATTACGTCTTTCAGCCAGTAGATGGCAACATTACTCTGATCTGTAAACTTGTAACTGACCATAGTAAAGCACTGAAAAATATCCTAAATTCACTTAATGACATTTATCATCCAACTGCAAACTTGATTCAAGTTTCACTGTTAAACTGAAATAACTTTGTTCCTTTATTGGCTGTTAATGTCCTACCTTTAGTTTTAGATCCATGTTACAAAACATTTATTTAACTTAATATCACAAATAGCTACATTTTCTCCTCCTTAGTAGTCTGAAATATTGTTTTTAATTAAAAGATAAAGCCATATTTTGCAGTTGAGTTGAACTTTACTGGTGAATGACTGGATATCAATGTGGTTTGCTCCAAAACAGAGTAAAAAAGAGCAAAACCAGCACAGAAATGGTCTTACACTTTCAATAAATTACCATATACTGAAGATTTATCGCTACGAAGCCGTAAAATCTTACTTATTTCCCATTTAAAACACTCAAAAGACGATTTCAGCGCCTGCTCGTTCGCGCCGTGCGAAGCGAACGCGGAAGTGAGTCGCGGCGAATCGTCTCGCTCCGCCTCGACACTCTTCGACGTAAAACGGACTCGTCGGTCGACATTTTCGGCACAGCGTCATCAGCGCTGACGTGAAAGCTACGTGAGCGAAGGCACAGGCCGTCCACCCATACTGTAATTAGTGACGAGTCAGACTACGTAAAACTTCGGTAAGTCGCTGCAAAGCTGTCACATTTTTGCTCAGCGCCGGTCGGGCAGAGTCGAAGGACAATGAGCAAACACGTCTGCGGTGCGAAACTTTCCACTGAAACTTAGCTTTGCGAGCAGGCTGATGAATTAGCGGAGCAACATGGAGTAGAAAAAGCTTGTCAGTCCGCTCCGCTGGCAGCGGTTCTTTTCCTACCGGGCTGCGTCAAGTGTGACGGGGTTACGTGTCGGATGTTGAGCGAAAGGTGTCACTTCAAAATAAAATATTAAAAAAAGAGAGTCATAAATATGGACAATACATGTACTGTCTTTATTTCTGAGTTGTGTTAATTAAAGGACGTGTCGTTCAGGATGAGAGAGTAAAAATGGAAGATGTTTGGGAAGTTTCAGCACAGCTTCAATTTCACTTTGTATCACTAAAATAGGGAAGTCGTATTAACTTTCATGACATTTTTTGAGTAATCTGTGGAACTTGATAATTGAAAGTGCGGTGGTTCTTTAGGTGACATGAAAAACATCAATTAAAAAGAAGAGGACATATTGTTTACGAGCTGAGGTTTTACATTTAGAGAAACTAAAAATCAGTGTATAACAGCTCAGGAATTAAAAAGTTCATCATGTAAACATCATTTGTTTGTTATCTTTGATAAAGTTTGCTGGAGAATAAAAGATGCAGTCGTGTGTAGAAAACATGTCTGTCTGTCTGTCCAGGTGACTGAGTATGGACACCGCAGTCTCGCCTCAGTTGGACAGCAGTTTGAATGACTCGGTGACAGATGGAGAGGAGAACCACAATGAAGCCAGTCCATCTCCTGCAGCTCCGGCTCAGGTACACACACACACACACACACACACACACACACACACACACACACACACACACACACACTCTGAAGTCCTTTATTGTAGATTTTGGTGTGAATGTTTCGAGCCGTGCCTGCAGGCGCCGGTGGCTGCAGAGTCTCCCGGTGTGACGGTTGTCCAGCTGTCCGACGGCCGAACGGTGCAGGTCCAAGGGGTCATCCAGGCCCCTCAGACCTCTGTCATACAGTCACCACAGGTTCAGACAGTCCAGGTGAGTCTCAAGTCCCAAGTCAAGTCTCGAGTCATTCCAGACAGCTCCAAGTCAGATCTGTTGGTGCAAGTTTATGATCAAGTTTCAAGTAACTGAAGTCCAAGTCAGGTCTCTAGTCTGTCAAAACAAGTCTCAAGTCTCGAGTCAAACAAGACAAGTCTGAAACAAGTCTCCAGTCAAGTGTCAAGTCATGCAAGACAACCCTAACAAAAGTCTCAGTTCTGTTAGAACAGGTTTGAGACAAGCCTCAGGTCAAGTCTCAAGTCATTCACAAGTTAAGGCCTCATTTTGGTGACTTAAGTCAACTTTAAGCCCAAGTCCAGAAATAGAAAGGAGGACTAGAAACTGCCTTATTTTCAGGCTGTGATGTCAGAGAAGTGTGTTAGTGAATGAGGATTCAGGTGGCATGTGTAGGAGGTCCTCTGGAGTGCATGTGGTCTAATGCAGTGCATCTGTTAATAGGATTGAAGCGAGAAGCAGGAGCTGAGGGTTTAAGCTCATCAGTCTAACCTTCACATTGGGGAGATGTTGTTGTGTCTGGGCTGGAGGACGACTCCACAGGCTGTAGACACATCAGCCAACCCCGACCTGTGGGGCGAAGCTGTGCGACGCCGGCTGAAAGGCAGAATGTGACTGTTTCACTGCAGAACGTGGTGCGGATGCACCAGTATTTTCAGCACTCGATGCAAGCAGTCAGTGAATGGGAAATGAAGTAATCCTCAAATGTTATCTGTAGCATCTTGCAGCAGAATTTCTCACTTGTGCAGCTTGATTTGCAGAGCACAGGTTGCTTTCATGAAAAGTCTCTTTACGAGGAAGTCGGTCAGGAAATAATCAAACCTGTGGCCTGCGCAGTGAAACAGACTGCAGACATTCACATGTAATTACACATGTGATTTTTACATACTTTTACACACTGTGTTCTACAGATAGCCACTGTGGCGGAGCTGGAGGACGACGCGCCGGCCACAGACAAGCAGAAGAGGCGAGAGATTCTGTCCAGGCGTCCATCTTATCGGTGAGGAGACGTCAACAGTAAGCGAGGCCGCGATAAAGAGCAGATGGTGAGTGAAGTGTGAAGCCTGATCATGTTGGAATCCTCTTCTCCCGCAGAAAAATCCTCAATGAGCTTTCGTCGGATTCGCCGGCAGTCGCCAAAATCGACGAGGAGAAGACTGAGGAGGAGGTGCCGGTTTCCAGCGCGGCGTCAGCGTCGGTGCCGACCTCCATCTACCAGACCAGCTCGGGACAATACAGTCAGTACACACAGCCAGCCTGAGTTCAGAGCTGATGTCCATGAAAATCCTTCATTTCCTGGATGGAAGTGTGGATTTGCCCTCCTGTAAATTTACATTTGGAAGTTTTTCACATCCAGTATTTGATACATCTTCACGAGACGCCTGGATAATCTAACAAAACCGCACACACATTTGTTATTTTTTTTCAAAGCGTATCTTTCTGTAAGTTAAGTTTGGTTAATGTCTTAGAAAGCAGCAGCGCCCTGGTGCCTGCTGGTCCTAAGGAGAACACGAAGCACAGATCCAAGCTGTAGCACATTCAGAGAGCTGTGATGAGTCAATCAGAAACAATAAACAGCATCATTGTTGCTGCATTTGTTGCAGATTAGCTGCACAGGAACAAGCCTGGTGGTTAGATATCTCTTCCTGCAATGCTCCCTGGGAGTTGCTGTTGACTCATCACATGAAGTTTTGGTGTAAACAGCCTTATACTGTTGACTTTTTACAAATATACCCGCTAAACTTGCTTTCTGAACCCCAACATAGCAAAACTGCTCCCGCTTTGCTTATCAGTGTCACTGAGACTGCAGCGCAGGTCTGACTGAACTTTGACCCCACACAGTTGCGTTCGCTCAGGGCAGAGCCATCCAGCTGACCAGCCCTGGAGCCGAAGGCCTCCAGGGGGCCCAGGCCCTGACGGTGGCCGGCTCTCCCAGCTCGCAGCCTGGAGCCACAATCCTGCAGTGTGCAGCTCAGCCCGGTCACTCCCCGCAGCAGTACTACGTCCAGGGAGGACAGGTGCTGCTCCAAGGTAGGTTGGACTGTTTGTGGTGAGAAAAGTTTGAGCCGTGTGGCACTGTAAGCTGCAGGTTCTCTGAGGTTGACAAGTTGCAGAAAATTGTTTGGAAATTTAGTGAAACTGCTGCAGTATGTTGTGTACGGTGCAAATGTCTGACATCTGGCAGCAGCAGGAAATGAAAACATTCATTTCTACAGTGACGTAACAGAAACTGAGGCTAACCTGACAATAGGATTAAGACTGGGAAAAAATGTGGGATTGTGTAAAAGAAAATGTTCACCCACAGCCGCGAGTGTTAAGAGCCCTGCAGCAGTTTGTCCTCAGGCCAGCTGGACACCGGCAGGCCTGAAAAACATTTGAATACTTGTTCCATCCTTTAGCAGCAGCGCCGCTCTGTCTTAGCTTGACAGAAGCTGTTGAGACTTGATGAACCTGATGCCGATGCAGGCGATGACTGCATTCTTCTGTGAAACTAACGACCCGCCTGTTGAACTGTGTGCTTACAGGGGAACATGTCGAGGACTGTATTGTGGAGAGGAGAGGGTTTTCTATCTGTGGGATGTTTCTCTGACCATTAACCCTTCTGCGTCACCTTAATCCCTAAAAGTGTAAAACACAGAATATAAAAAATACTACAAAATAATACAGGTAGTATAAAATACTCTAATGAAAGTAAATTGACACATAAAGTATCATTCAGAGTCCAGAAGGAGGCCTTGAGCAGCTCTTTGCTTTGTCTCTTTCCTGTGTTTCATTTTCTCTTCGCACTCTTTCTCAAGAAAAATAACAAACGCAGATGAAGACATTTCCTACCTGACACAACATTTCAAGAGACTTTATACATTAAAGTTGCAGCATATTGAAAGGAAATGTGACCTCGGGTCGGTGCTTTCAGCCACGACTTCTAATCGATGACAACTTAAGCGTGTCTCCTTTAGTGTTTAGAAGACGACATCCAGCATCGGCGGCGTGTGTGAATGCGCTCTGGTGAATGTGGAGGAGTGTCCCCGGCCTGTAATCCAGGTTCACTCCTCCTCTGGACGACCGAGGGCTTGACAAAATGGAAATGTGTGAGCGGAACGGAAGCCGGTCTACCTGACAGACCATAAAGATGAGTCAGCAAAGCTTTAATTATAGTAAGATCAGTTTTAAAGAAGCGCTGTGTGCTCGGCGTGTGTTTACCCTGTGAACACAGTCCAGTGCCGACGCTGACTCTCACTGGTCACACAGAACTGCTGAGTTCCAGTTTTAGCCTCCACATTGGTTGAAGAGAAGCAGCCAAACCCTCGTCACCCTTTTTCTCTGTTTGCTCGTCTCTCTTATGGTCCGAGTTTCCATCAAAACAGCTTGTGAACGGAGGTCCTGGGTGTCGGAGTTTTCCAGCAGCATTCAGATTCAGGAAAACTTTATTGATCCCCACAGGGAAACAGCTTTGTTCCAGTACAAGTTAGACACTCAGTTAGAAAGAGAGATAGTGGAAACCTGCTGATGTCAGCGTTAAATCTGCTTTAGTCCAAAGTGAATAAAGTAAAAAAAAAACAATTTTAATCCTGTAGTTTTCACCTGAGACACCTGAGTTTTGGTTTTGTTCAGCCAGTTACACACATCTAAAGAAGTCTTCAGCAGGTGGAACAGCATGGTGACACGGTGAGTCGAGACGCTGCCGTCTGCTCCCACAGCGCTCCAGATGATGCAGGTGATCGGACAGAACGCCAACAGGTGTCATCGATGGCTCATTTTGAGACGTATATATAAAATTTGTTAGTGCTGTTTGAGGGACAGTAAGTGAAAGATACAGTGGGAGCAGAGTGACTTAAAATAATGTGTCGGTGAATCGGTGAACTCTGTGTTTTCCTCATATTTATGTCAGACATCAGCTGCTTTCAAAGCCTCAGAAACAAAACCTGTGTGTCATATAAATGAAACTGAAGATGAAAATGGACTTTTCTGACATCAAAGTAACACTAAAAGAAGGTTTTTCCTTCGAGGCGTCGAGTCATCTTTGTGCCTCCGTTCGCTCTGACTTTACACACTTTTCAATGGAAGTTTTCTTCTGTGGTGTTTATGTGCAGCCTCCACGCTCTGGCTCAGCTTCATAGCTGTGGTGGTTTTGCACTGTAATCAAAGGCACTGATGACTTTTACCACGTTAGCTCTTATGTTAGAGCTTCTGTAGTTCGTGTCAGCTTTTATTCTCTCAGATACTTGTCGTCTTATTACAGAGAAACCTCCTGGAAAAGCTCAAAGCACCACTTCCTGTGTGGCGGAGGATTTTGCCTAATCTTTTCACAGGCGCTGTTAAGTAACTGTTATGTCCACTTGTCACATTGCTGAAACCTGCAGCCTGTTGTGGTAACTTTCAGCAAAACCTCAATTATCTTTATTCCCTCTGTCCTCGCTCGTCCCGTCTGTTCAGACTGAACATAAACACACCGAATAACTCCAATCAGGGTGCTCATCAGTTTGCACGGCAGTCACTCGGGACACAATATCCTCTTGTTTGTTGAGCGTCTCTCTAGTTGCGTCACTGGCGCTAAAAATACAACCCCTCCACTACCAGCTCCTCCTCCTCCTCCTTCCCTCCCTCCCCGCCTGCCTGCTCAGCTCACATTGTGTCTCTCTATTTCAGCGTCTGATCCGCGGGGGGGCGGGGGGTGGGGGGTGGGAGGAACTCTAATCCCGGGTGTTTTACTGACTTCAGCGGGCAGGAGTGATGTCATTGTGATGTCAATGCCTGTAATTGTAATCGGGCTGCAAAGTTGACGAGTGACCGCCGTGATTCAGAGAGAGCCGAGGGGGGAAAGGGAGAAGGAGGCAGACGTGCTGCTGAAGCAGAAGGGCTGAAGGTAGAAGAGTGTTTCTGTGCTGAGGTGTTCTGCCGTCGTGGTGCTGGATTATTGGAAACAAGAGATGGCTGTAACCGGGGATGAGACTGAGTCAGGTAGAGTTTCTCTCATGCGTGTGTTGTCAGCTGTGCTTGTGTAGTTTTCCACCTGTCTTTGTGGTATTTGGAGATGTTTTCTCAAACCTGTCAGTTATCTGTGTGGAAGAACGGATCTGCAGAGAAATATTCATGAAGCCTGAATGACTTTTAAATGGCTTTAACCTTGTTTGTTGTGAAATTGAGAAGGGAGAGTGTCACTGATTGGACGGCTGTCCTTCACATGTCAACACAGGAGAAGCGCAGTGACAGTTCAGAGCTGCGTTCAGAGGAAAAGGGAGAAAAGAGACAGAACAGGTCAACAAGTGTCTGATTAGTTTGTTCAACTCTGTTCCAGTCAGGCTGTATCCTGCTGTCACACACACACACACACACATACGTAGAGTGTGCTCTCTGAACCACCGGTGGTTGTCAGGCAGAAATGCAGGCAGAGGGAGGGGGGTAAGAAGCAGAGGGGCGGGTGGCAGTGAGGGGGTAAGATAGTCGTCGGTTTGACGTCACTCCGGTTTCCTGGAACAGAGGCCAGGCAGGGGAGAGAGAATGCAAAGCGGGCGAGCGAGACGCACACACTGACGTCAGCGCAGGCCGAGTCACTGTTATCACAATGAGAGACTCCGTGTGTGTGTGTGTGTGTGTGTGTGGGTGGGTGTGCACACCTGCTGTGTCTCTGAGTGTGTGTTTGTGGACTGGAGGGAGCGGGGGGGGGGGGAGGTTTAAACTTCACTTAAAACAGGAACAAAGTGAAAACGAGAAACTGAGAGACAGCCGAGGAACAGTTAACGGTTGAGTCATCGCACTGATGAGTCAACCCAAACAGACGCAAACCGCATCAAGAAGCTGCTTTTCGCTGCTTCTTCCAGAGCCAGTATCGCTTTTACTGATCGATAGGACAAACCGACAGCTGTCAGTGGCTCAACATCACCTCACAAACACATCAAAGGGAAATAACCCTTTGAGATCAATGACAAGGGGGGAGGAAAGTCTCATGTGTGCGTAGAAAACATGAATTCCTTCACTGGAGTTCATCTTGTATGCGCATGAATTAACATATCATGAATCAATGCTGTTAATGTTTTACCACATGTCTAAAACTGTTAAAGAAGGCAGCGTCGAGTATGTCCATGTGTCACCGTCCAAAACCCAAACTGCATTAAACCCCTTTAGATGAGAGAGGCTGCGCTCTCTGTTTCTCACTGGAATAACATACACAGACATGTGCAGCTAACTGATAGCAGCCAAAGATGGACAGAAGTGTCTTTAAACAATATTAAAGTGGTGCTGTGTTTAGATTTAACAATACAAATGTGATGGAATGGTAGAATGCTGCTGACACCACAGAAGAAGAGTAGCCACAGAAACCAAAATCTCGTTCAGTTTCTCTTGTTGAAGCCACTTGACACGAATCCTGGAGCATAAATGACTCATTTGAAGAGTAATGCAAGAGTTAAAATACAATCCAGGTTAGAAAAAGAGACTGTTTAGTTTCTGTGTTTTTCATTCAATTTGTTTTATTTACATTTTTTTGGAGCCAGCATCTAGTGGCCGTTAGAGGAACTGCAGTGGAAGTCATGTTACAGGCTTTAAGAGCCTGATGTGGCTTTCGCTTCTTGCTTGATTATGCATCAAGAAAAAAAGATGAACTGTAATAAAATACTGATGAATGTACATTTTACAGCGTTTCCAAGCTCTTAATCGCTTATAAGGTACAAAATCAGCAGTTTTGTCAGCTCACGCTGCACCTGCACAACAATAACCACCGACAGAGACATGAGAGGAACAAAAAGACACAAAAAAGCACATTTTTTCCACCAGTCATTTAAGAACAAATACCTGTTCACAAGGACAATCGCGGTCACAGGAAACTCATCTTTTAAGGCAGGAAGGAGAGCGGAAAGGCACTCCTGGCCAAAATTGCTGTTTAACATCCTCTGGTGAAACACTTGTATGTTTACTCTGTTTTTAAGGGGAAAAGATGAAGAAACGGGCTGCGTGCTTGAACAGACAAACTTACCCAAAAAATGAGCGAATCAGCACAAAGTTCGAGGAGTTGGAGTTGTAATGCTTTCATCCATCTTCCCTCACAGCTGCCACAGGCGACATACCTGCCTACCAGCTGCGTTCGCCCAACTCGAGCCTGGCCCAGAGCATCGTGATGGCGGCCTCCCCGGGCACCATGCAGAGCCCCTCGTCACAGCACGCCGAGGAGATCACCCGCAAGAGGGAGGTCCGGCTGATGAAGAACAGGTAGGAGCTGCTGCCCAATCAGTCCTTAAACACACGTGAAACAATGATTTATTCTGAAGGGATCAGAGAGGAAGTGAGTGGAGTTACCGGAGAAAATAAGCTTATGTTCATTACAAGAGACGTCTTTACAAACAGGAGTGTTTAGAGTTCAGATGTTTGAGTCTCCAAACGGTGCAACAAGTTATGAAAACAACCCCGTTTTCAATGAAAAGAACTGGAAACTCTGACAGACAGCAGTGCAAAGGTCAAGATGTGCCGCTTGATTGTTCATGACTGATGGAGAAATGTTGCAGCAGGCACATGAATGTTTGTCTGGGAACATAAATGTGGAAGCAGTTTACTAATAAACCCTGAACCCGCCAGTCTTAAAAACATCTGCTCTGTTGGATTGTGCCTAGCTTGCATTTTGTCTGGAGCCTGAATAACATTTTCATCAAGCGCCTTAAACATATTTTCCCTCTTTCCTCTCCAGGGAGGCAGCTCGCGAGTGCCGCAGGAAAAAGAAAGAGTATGTCAAATGTCTGGAAAACCGTGTGGCCGTGTTGGAAAACCAAAACAAGACCCTGATTGAAGAGCTGAAAGCGCTGAAGGACATTTACTGCCACAAAGGCGAGTAGCGGCGGCCGTTTGCGGTTGCGGGCTGAAGGCAGGGCCGTGTGCACACTGCTACAGCAAAACAAAAAAAAGAAAAAAGAAAAGACTCTGGAACAAAAACTGCTTCGAATGTCTTTGTTTCTCTGCTCACTCAGGCCTGGTCTACGCTGAAGTCACAAGTGTCCCGGGGAAATCGAACAGCTTGAGCTTGCCAGTTTCGCTCTTGTTCTTATCTTGTGCTCTTTGCATGTGAAGACTCAAGTGTCGCGCACACTATGCTCGCTGTCGCTTTTGTGCACGGGTGAAGGCAGCCAATGAGAGCCAGCTGAAGAAGAGGGAACAGGAAGAGGAAATACAGGTGCTTCCTGAAAATGTACCGCTCAAGTACAGAGATTACGAAAAAAAGAGCTCGGAGGGTCAGCCGGGTCTCGCTACCGGCGAGCTTCCCCGAGGTCAGACGAGGTGCACACAAAGCTACGCGGAGCCACCACCAGCTGCAACGAGGCAACCCAGCCGTGTTTACCTGATAACGTCATCCGTCATTCACGCCGCCGTTTCTGGTCGTTTCGTGCATTCCTTCATGCGTAAACAAATTTAAGGAGAAACGTCTTCAGACATTTTGTCAGTGAAGTGGTTTCCTGGATTACGTCGACTTGTTTTCAGTTTGTGTAGAAGTTTCTGATTAGGTCAAAAAGGTTTTTAAAGAGACACGAAGAAGAATTGGGGATGAAAATCAGCTTATGTTTGAGCAGCAGCCATCGCAGAGGGGCATTACCTTCATCAGGAGTTGGTTAGAAAAAGTCCAAAGAGCCTTTACTTTTCGCGACTAGCATGAGTTGATTGTCGTATTTGACAGAGCACAGCTGCTCTCCAGTCAAAGCACAGAAAGTACCAAAGTGTCGGATATTACCAGAATTTATACTCGATTACATTTATTGGCAGAATTTCACTCCACCTGTTTTTACATTGTACAAAGCAAATGTAACCTGTCATCTAGTTGTGTTAAAAATGTAATTGTTTACTCTGTCCTGAAAAAAAAAACAAAAAAACAAATACATTTTATAAGCCAGCATCAAAGAATAATTGTGCTTTACTGTCATGCAAGCAAGTCAGTTTTGTTTTTCAAATGATGGATATCCATTGTGGTATAAAACTGTGTTTGATTCTGGCTAGATATTAAAATGCTCTGTTTAAAGGGTGATGCCAATTTCTTTTCCTTTTTTTTTTTAATGTAATGACATTTTCTTTGAATGGTAATATATCATCTTGTGTTCATGTTTGTGGTGATTTTGAACTGCTTGCTTTTTCTGTTTCTATAGTTGAGTTTGAATATCTTTTATTGTTCGGAGAAGATGTTAGAAGGAGCACCTCTTAATGTAACAGACCACCTCTGACGACTGCCAAAGCTCTTTAAGTAACAGTTAGGTGTTTAACTACTGTTTAGCTCAGTGATAATGTTATGATTCATCCCACGGCGGGCTCGTTGTGTGCAAACCAGATGACCCGTCATGGAGGGAAGCTCATTCTTTAAAAAGCAGACGATAATAAACTTCAGGTTTTCATTGATATCAACCGAGCTGAATTTCTCTGCATGTAGTTTTTAGCCGTTTCAGATGGCGCCATCTTGGTCTCCTCTCAGTGTACTTCCTCGTTTGAATTGTAAAACCAAAACTATTTTTGTTTATCTAATAAAATATTCAAATGTGAAATGGATTGTTCTTTTTGCTCACCCAGTGCTCACAGAGCGTCCTCCTCTTCACGATTCAAGCCAGCTTTTCATGGAGGTGCAGTTACAGGTGCACAAAATAAGTTTGCACAGTGCTGCCTCCACTTGGTACAAAGAGGTAGTTTCTGTACAGGACATGTACTGCAATACAAGCAACATCAAATGAAAAAAGGGGCCAAAGTTCTTTGTTGGAAGGTCCAGTTTAGATTTTGTCTCTTTCACTCATCTCTTGAATAAATAGATTAATAACAAACTAATTGTTTTATTTTGAAAGGATAGAATATTGGAGCCTCACTTCACAAACTTGCATTTTTAAGAGCTCAAACGGTGATTACAATCCAAATTTACTGTGAAGTTTGTCTTTGACTCCACGTTCACTGAGAAACAACAACAACCCTGCTTCCAAAGAAGTTATTTCACTGTGTGAAACGTAAATGAACAGGATTGAGTCATCTGCAAAGAAACTGTGTTAACTGAGTCCATGCAGTATTTAAGAGAATCAGTGAAGCTGATGAGCTCAAACATTAAATATATATCGTCTCTGGGCTGTTGTCAGTTGAGTGTATGTCAGAGAGGATGAGCAGGTTATCACATTCTGTTTCATTTACATTTTACAATGTCCCAGCTTCTTTGGAATCAGGGTTGTGGTCTGCAGACATTTGGCTTCCTGTTTCACTTTGTCGTCACTTCATGCCATCACCCTCTCACTCAGCGCTTCTAATGTCAAAGCTTTAGTAAAATAACATCCTCTCATAGACAAAAGGCCACAGCATACACAATACTGCTGAGGCTAAAATACACAATACTGCTACTGCAATTTAATTTTTGTCAGTCCCTTCTAATATTCTAACATCTGTGCCACATAATTGCCCTCCCTCCATCACACCCTGTGTTCTTTGTTAATGGCTAAACTCTGAAGTCAACAAGTGTGAAATATGGTTATTTAGTAAAACCTAAATACAACGTGAGTTTAAGCTTAACCTTTTTGGGAGGAGTCTCAACTTTTCACCCCCAAGACCGTCGATATGTGTTGATTTTCTGCTGTTACTGATTGATTCCACACAGGCAGTAATTGAAGGGCCGCCTGGTTCCCATACTCTGCTTTCAAAGCTGAGTTCTCACAGTGTCCTCTGCGTCTACATGAAGTTTGAAAAAGGTCAGCGAAGGCCGGTGCTCTGAGCACAAAGCCGCTGATTTATTTAATCCTCTCTTTGTCAAAGTGTGGCGGCTTTGATACGAGCCATCGGAGCTCAAGGTGATGGGGGGGAGTGCTTCGGCTGTTTATCAGGAGTGTCCCTAAAGGTCACACTTTATATAATGTCCAAGCAGAAAGACTTTAAGTTTTGTTATGCTACTCTGCCAACAAAAGTTAGCTCCCCTGTGAGAAGCAGTTCATGTCTCGCATATCTGCATATTTCATTAAATGGCTTAAAAAATGTTTCCTGCGGTGTGTTTAGAAGCACCGAAACAGTGTGAAGAAAACGACAATGAAACAAGCTGAACTGAAAGAATCGAAGATAATAAAACCAGGAGGATGTTTTTAGGCATCTAAGATTTCAGGAGCCACTAAAATGAAATTACTTTTTTTTAAAAGGGGTGCCCATGGAAATGAGTAGTTTCCATAGCAACCCCTGACGATACCGCATTGACCTCGAAGGGTTGATGGCGAAAAAAGTGAAGATAATTTGTGTTTTTCATGTGTTTCTCCCTCTAATACATGCACAGAAAGGGTCTGCATAAATAAAACTCAGGATGACAACACACCCATGGGAACAGTTCGGCTTCTGTCTTTATCTCTTATTCACACACACACACACACACACACACACACACACACACACACACACACACACAGAGTGGTGAAGAGGTTGTTAAAAGAGAAAAATGCCTGTGAGGAAACCTTGAATCTGCTGTTTACCAACAGAAAACCTCGCTGTGTCCCAGCGCTGAGGCATCGCAATCTATTTCTCTTGAAGTGTTACATAAACTTCCAGTTTCAAGGAGGTTTTAAATGGTTTTATTAAATATTTAGTCCACTGTCCAACCTGTATGAGTCAAGTATCAGTCAGCTGGGATCATTTAACGTTAACAGGCTCATTGAATTTCACTTTTATTTGAGCGAATATAAACATGCAAGTACATAATAAGGACTTTGCTCTAATTTATGGATCAGCCAGCATCAAGTCAATTATTGTTCAAGACTGCACAGAAAGTGTTTACCCAGCCTCCACTGCACACTGTCTTTCCCTTCTGCTTCAGCTGAAAACAGACCAGAATGGAAAAGTTGCAGAGCTGGAGGCTCTTTAATATTTCATTTTGTTGCCTTTCAAACATCTTCATGGCCTTTGGTCCAGTGTGGCTGGAGTGGAAATTTCCACCAAGAGACCAAACCGCCTACAAGAAGAACAGGGAGGCCTAGAGCTCTGACAGCGTAAGCAGCGCAGTCACAGAGGACCTCTGCTGTTCAACACACACCACTGCAACCACTGCGCTGCATGAACTGAACACTGTCAAACGTTTGGTTCTTGTTTCCTTACTGCTTTAGATAACTCGTACTGTATGTTCAGTTTTAATAAAAAAAAATGATTTACTCTGTATGACATTATAATCTGAAGACGTTATGTTCAATCAGCTGTTTTGATCATATTAATAAACCCATCAGATGGATCAGCCTGCTTTAATAAGGCCTCATTATGCTTCAGGCAAAGTGCTCCTGAAACCTCGACTGGCACGACTGGAATGACATATGACTCGACAGTCACGCCTATTTTTGTCTGGCCAGGTGTGCTGGGGTGTAAAAGCAGAGCAGGGCGTGAACTTTTCTCTCCAGCTCTCTTTTTCATTCCTTCATTCCAGCTGCATACTTCTGTCACCTTTCACGTGCACAACCGAGTGCAGCCCTACAACTGCCTCAGAGGACAGGCTGTCCAAAGGTGTGCGCTGCGACACCTATTTGCACACTTCACTGCGTCACAGACATGCAAAACTCACTCTACTGGTGGGTGCATGCAGCCAGGAGAGACTCTGACGGGAGGATTTTCTCCACACATCCAAGCGTGGCCAGTTGGAACAAGTATGCACACTTTGGCCCTGGTGAGAAGACACGTTGAACTATGCCATCCGACCTAGTTTGTTTGAAGCGTGCTGAACCACTTCACAGTCTTGATATACTTGCTCATACGTGTGCATTTGCATGTGCATAACGGCTCCTTTGACATGTTAGTTGCATGCACCCTCAGAAATGGACACTTTGCATCTACAAAATGCAACTAAGCAGATGATTGGTGGGGCCAGTATTCCAGGCTGAGAGTAAAGCTGCAGACTCTGAACGAATGGCAGCAACAAAGGAGCAACGTTTTGAACAGAAACTAACAGCTTGTTGCAGCTGCTGCAGTGCATCCTCAGCTGACTCCATGTTTAGTTACATGAGCTCATTAATACGAAGCTGCGCCCTGGTGGACATGCTAAACCTGCAGGTGCACAACATGTGTCGCACCTTCACGTCTTTGTGTATATGTTGGTAATAAGACATTTTTTTACTGAGAAAGTATCAGGAATGACACACAGGAGTTTATTTAAACTGTGATTCTTTTCAATCAGAGTCCCTCTCATGTGATAGATCCATGCAGATGCATTAGCACGGGTTGGCCATCAGAGGTCGCCATTGAAACTCAAATGCTTCCACGCGTTTCTTCACAGCGTGTTCTTCTCAGCACAGACGACATGGAAACGCAAGCTATGAGGAGAAACAGTAAAGATTTTGGACATCTGATCTCAGAAATTTGACCTCTTAATATTCCCTACAAAGTTTTTGCCTGCAGCTCGATGGCAAACCAAACAATCGAAACCCACAAATGTAAAGATTAGAATTAAACGAAAAACGGAGTTACTAACGTTCATTCATTTTTTGGGTTATCATCAAATTTGACCCCATCCATTGAAAGTTGGCCAATCAGTTGATTTCTCTCCAACACACTCTCCTTTCACCTTTTGAAAACTTGCCTCACACCTTTTTGGAACACACACACACACACACACACACACACACACACACACACACAGTAATCAATCAGCTCCATAAAAGCTAATAACCTAATCCTGAACGGGCCCAAAGGACAGACGGAGCCTTTAATGTCGTCATGTTGCAATATGGATTATCTTTCAGTCCATATGAGGACATTGACACACACACACACACACACACACACACACACACACACACACACACGCAGGTAACATACACACCATCGTTTGTCATACAGATTATATTAAAATTCGATTGAAATTGACAATATAAGAATAAATTGTTCATTTAATTGACATGGCAAAAATGCACGTTGCCAAACATTTCAGCCACCTAATGACAGAACAGATAAACGTGGATGAACAGCCTCGTTATTAAACAATAGATCAAAACCAACATGGATTAATCAGCCTTATCAGCAATAAATCATCAGCTCTGACTCTCCTCCTCTATCTGCTCTGTACTTTGTAACCACCCACTTGAACCGGAACCTTTTCTCGGGATTTGCAGCCCTCCCTGTCTGTGTATCGCCCTGACAGTCAACCACAACTCCGATCCGCGCACCACTGCGCGCCCGTCGCCGTTCGTCTCTGCCCGGAGCGGGATGCTTCCTGCCGGACGATGCCCGGGATAGAGGTGCCAGGTCGGCCCGTTACATGCATCGACTACTACCGCTGGAGGTGGCACATTCATCCTCTGTGATAGCCTCTCCGCGGATACCGACGGTCGACAGGATCCAGGGGCGCCGGTGCGCGGATGCACCCGATGCGCGCCGGTGATCTGCGGTGACCTGCTCGCCGCGGTGGGGTTGGTGACCCGTCGTTTCAAGTTCCCGTCTCGGCGGAAAGGATCGTTAACGCGCCCGCTACCTCTGGGGGTCGATAAAGGAGGAAAGATGGGGAGCACGACCTCTTGCTGCGTGTCTGCCAGCCCCAAGCTCCGCAGAAATGCCCACTCCAGGCTGGAGTCGTACCACCAGGAGTCGGAGCTGAGCAGGGAGGAGACGGGATGCAACCTGCAGCACATCAGCGACAGGGAGAACGTCGACGGTAAAAATGCTCGCTGTTCACACTTCACCGTGACATGATGATGATAAGAAAGTGGGAAAGTTACAGTGGTTTTGCAGGGACGTGCAGTGCTTATAGAAGGAATGCTGTGGGATCACTAAAGGGATTATTGTACTTGTTCTATAGGTCATATACTTGTTCTAAAATCTAACCAAACAATACATGAAACACAGTCACCAAAACACAACTGAGCACCTGGAAGTCAGTATATTGTATGAGTGTCACTGGAGACAAAAGAAACATTACAGGCAGTGCTAATGATGCCGTGTGCTCCCTAAATACCAAATAATGTGACTACTAATACACTGAGAGGCAGCACAGTCGTGAAAACTCATCAAAACCTGAGATGTGTGCTGAAGCTTCAAGTAATTAAAACACTGTCATAAGAGCACCATAAAATAATGAAAACAGCAAAAAGGAAGCTTAATCTTAGTGTTAAATATCAGATATACTGTTCGACCCTTAGGGGATATTAAAGAATTATAGTCATCATATTGTTTCTGGTGACTCTGTTGGTCCAGAAGATACAATTCCTAATAAAGCCACTATCGCCTTCAAAAGATATTACAGTCATTTTTCCATCTTGGGCAGTGACTCTTGACCTTTCTGCCATCTCTAAAATCTCTCATATCCTGGAGAAATGGCCGCTGCCTCTGTTCACACTCATCAGCCGGGCACATGGAGGAGTCCTGTGCATTTTCACTCCCATGTGTCCTTGCAGAGAGATATGGAGCTGCAGACAACATCCTGTTCATGAGGGCAGACTCCTTTGTGCTGCTCTTTGTTTTCAGCCCGTACATGAAAGAAACTGCAACTATGGAACGCAGCCCCCTCCACTGACACATGCTAATATGCATTACAATTGACCCATTCACACTGGAAAGTGTCCACTAAATGGGTTGCCTATTTCCAGCCAGCAGCCGAACATTACATATGAATAGATTTTTCTCAGAGACTGTATAAGACTGTTTCACAGGCCAGCATGATTTGAAATTCTGTTTTGTCTGATACGCCATCAGAAAGTCTGCTTATATACGAGGCCAGTGATTAAGGGACACATGCTGTATCAATATATCCACTCATTTCACCGTATGTAGGTCCTGAGGATGTCGGCTGCTAGCAGATATAGTAGCATCAAATATATGGTTGTTCCTGGCTCGAAGGAGTCATATGTTATCACACCAGGGATGGAGTGTAAGTATCCACTTTTTTAAGCTTGCTAATTAGTGGGTTGCCACATCAGTTCACTTGTCAGTCTTCAGGAGGGCTGGTATATAAATAAAGCTGCACTGTGGATAGACTTATCTTGGGTAAAGAGAAATGCAAAACGTCTTTGGATCTGTTTTTTTTTCTGTTTTAGCTGCTGTAAATTAATCTCTGTCTTTTGTGACAGCATGATGGCGTTGATTAAAAAATGGTGAAATGATCAATTAGTGTAGCCTGCATGCTGCCATGTTCAAACTGAGCCAATTCTGGGTTCTTATTTACTCTTTTAAGGGTTCGCTATGCTTGAAATGTCAAACAGCATGCTGTCCGACTACATCTAAAAGGCGAGAGTGTTTATACGTGTCACCTGTGAGTGTCCGCAGTTAAAGGTCAGCTGAGTTGCCTGCTCTCACAGCTCGTTTTATACACAAGTAAAGCGACTGAAGTACATGTCTGAAAATGAAAAAAGGAAAGTTCAGAGACAGCTGTCCAATCGCTGTGTTAAGTGGCCGTGATTGTTGGACTGTCTTGCAGGTTGTTAGGTGTAAAAACTGAATCTGGCCCAGTCACAGGAAATAATATCCAAACAGAAGGTTTTAGGGGTGCAGATGGCATTTTGGAACAAAGCTGAACAAACACTATAAGGACTCGTGGAAGTTGGCGTACATTGCTGCATGAAGCCTTCGTGTCTTCACCATCTATTGGCAAAGCGAGCGGATCCCTTTGATTGCGCTGTCAGGATGGTTGAAGACCTGCTTTTTATTGACCGGTGATGTAATTTCCTCTTGTAAACTTGAGGAGTGTATGGCACTTACATACTGTATGCCATTTGTGATTGCTGTTAACTGGAGTGCTTTGTCTTACAGTCAGTGTTGGTATTGTTATTATGGCTCTGGCATCTCTGGCAGGGCTGCTGTCATATCATTGACAACATAGCACAGCGGAAATGTTTTTGTTGTTTCATAAATCTTGTGGATCATTACCTTAATAGGATGCAGTGTGGAGCCAGATGCCCTCCTCACAGAGGAGAAAAAGTGGCATGAAGACGGTTCAAAGGCAGATGATGGACAGTCGACCATCGCTTCTCGACAGGGATAATGACGACTTGTGCTGAGACGCCGTCTGTCTCGGCGGTGCAGTGATTGAGACCGGAGCGTGTCTAATGTGTTGGCTCTATTATGAGTTCACAGACAGTATGAAGGAGATTAGCGGGCTTCATTATGATATGCACCATCAGAAAAAACTCAACACCCCCCCAAAGAAAAGCCCAGGGAGGCAGCTGTGAGCCTGTGTCAGAGCAGATAGGAGGGAGCCACCAGGGACATATGATTGCCAAGAACGCCTCAATTTAGACTGTGACGCTGCTCTCAAAGACATCATCTGTTCCTAATTGAATGGGCCGGCTATTGTGCATTAAGAAGTTAGTAACATTTAAGTTAAAGTGCACTGTGATGCAGTGCAGATAGACTGTGAGCCCATTAGAAAACGTGGAAGCCAAGTCAATTTTATTTATACTGTAGAGTCCAGAGTCACAAATCAGAATCTGTGCAGCATGTGAGACCCTCTGTGCTTAGACCCTCGATTCAGATCGAGGTTGCTTCTTCTTCTTGTTGAATGACAATCCGAAACCAAAGATATTCAACATACGGCGACATAAAACAGCCAATCCTAAGAAGTGCAAACCAGCAAATATTTGCCATGTTTGCTTAATAAATGGAACGATTAATTGGTTTATAGAGCTGTTGAGTCTACACTGATGCCTGGCAGTGAAACCAAACTGAAAGCGCTTGTAAAATTTTCAATCATGCCTGATTTTGTTCCATTTTGTCATATTTTAATTGTAATAATTATGAAGCTTTCAAAATGCACCTGCCTGAGAACACGAAGTCACAGCTGGAGAAAATGACAGGAATCAGAAAATAGTGTGCGGATGCAAAAAGGTTGTCCGAGGGTTTACTGTGCTCAACGTGCTGCCTGGAGTTTGCTTACGAGCTGTTTAGGAGGGAATTATTATTTCTTGTTTGGACAAGCTGTCACATATAAAAAGGATTACAGGGTTCAAGCAGTCATGGGAAACCTGGAACGATCGGAGAATCTGACATCACAAAGGTTAACTCCAACCTATATGTTAACCAAAGCTTGAATGATCTCAGTGAGTAAACTGTGAGGTACTGGAAGTGTTATTCATGGAGGGAAAACTGCAGTATCACCCTCGAACTCTCAGTTTGACTAAAAATGTACTCTGACAAATGTTTCCCATCAGGCCTTGAGAGCAGACAGTTCCGTCTCTGTCAGTGTGGGCTATTATGTCACTTGGGGGATTTTAGACTTGGCGTCCTAAAATGACATCCCTCTGCTTTTAAGAACAGATAATCGCTTCACTACATAACGCCATCATTTCACTGACCGGGGGCCTTGAAGCCGCTCTACAACTAAACCGCCGTGTGGAGTTTCAGAAAAGAGCTTCGTTGAGGAGAATGAAGGTTTTTGCTGTTTTTGTGTGGCTCATATTTCCATTAAGAGAGATTTTGTTCTGCTTTACTGCTTTACTGCTTTAATGCTGACATTCTGCTTTACATGTCCACATCTTCCTAGATATTTGATGTGTTGACTGTGTTAATAAATGTAAGATATAGACATCGTGCTCTCTTTGCTGGTTTGCTCCAGCACCAAAATTCAAAACTTTTCGACCAGACAGCAACTGAATTATCTTTTTTTATTATATCAGTGATGTCACTGATTATGATCATTTCAAGCAAGCGAGTGTTGCTCAGAATAATGATGTTTGCAAAAAAAGGTGCCACAGTCAGAAAAGTCTCTGTACTCTGTCACAGTATCTGACTCAGTAACGTCAGGTTCACTGCAGCAGCTGTCCTGAGTTTACTTATGCTGAGTGTGAAGTTCCTTCACATCTGCTAGCATTAGCTCCCATTAGCCAGCATTAGCTGCTAGTCATTAGCAGACCAAGCACAGCCGCAGTAACACAACCCTGGACTGTTGAGTGGGGGTGGGCTTCATTGTTTTGGTGAGATGAAGAATGAGGAATTTGCTTTGGCTACATAAACGAGTCCCCTGATGGTTTGAAACTATATGATTATTATATTATGACACTTTGATCCGGGGGAATTGCACATTTCCACCGTGTTTTCCTGTGGGTGAACACAGTGTGGAGCTGAGATGAACCTGTTTGGAACTCTGAAGATGTTGACAGGTTGACAAAAACAGGACGCTGTGGTAGAAGACACAGAGACACCAACACAGCCGAAAACCGCCCTGGAGGTGGAGGACGGACGGAGGGAGACAAAGCCGTCATATGATCTGCCTCTTCCTTGACAAAGCCCACTGTGTCTCTCTCTTAAGATGACTGTTGCTTCTGTGAGGCATCGTGCGTCAGCTGATGCTCTTATGTGTAGGTACAGCGTATGGACAGCTGTGCTGGTGTTGTGATAGTTACTGAGTAACTTGGACGGGGCTGAGAGTTTGTAAATGTCAAATTTAAATGTTGCTTTAGATCTAAAACGGTGTGTGCTGAAGGCGGACGCAGCTGGCTGAACTCTGGCTTCGTTTGCTCATTAAATTTATCGTGCAGTGTAACACAGAGCAACAAATCTGGCAAAGGAGTGAATGTTGGCTGGGGGAACATTAACATGTGCTGATGTCTGATGTGACTGATCAGGTGATGGATTTGGGCGGGAAACGCACAAGGCTACAGGTGTGCAAGCGAGGAAGTGCACGGCTTGAAATGCACTGCAGTTAGAGTGGAGGGGATTTATGGTGAGAAGAACAAGGCTACGATGAAATGATCAGCACAGCAAGAGGACTCAGAACACGTGTTAGATGTATGACAGAGGAGATGGAAACATATGCTTGATGAGATCATATGATGATGATGATGATGATATTGATGATTTTCCTCCAGTTTCCTCCTTTCAAAAAAAAAAAAAAAATCATATATTTTTTCCAGGAATAATTGGCCTCAAATTAACTTGAAAAACAAACAAAAAAAACCTAATCACGTTGCTGTTTCCAGGACTGCAGTTTCTTGGCCCTGTTAGCAATTCAAAAGTTTGATCCAGGGGGAATAAAGTAACATAACACAGTTTTGCTGAAGTAGCACAATACAGCCAATTCTTTCCACTGAAGAAGCCCCATTCCTATTTTTACAGCAGCAGCAGCAGCAGCAGCAGCAGCCATGTGTTTGACCAGGGGCAGATGACTGGCTCAGCTCACCATGTTGGCGCAGGGGAAGCAGCACTATTAAAAGTTAAAGTTGGAAATATTGAAAAACACCCAGAGTCGATGGCTAGAAAATAGAAAATAGAGTTCTGTTTCTTTCCTCTCCATTTGTTGGTGATAATTGTTCCCCTCAGGGTCAGGATTTTCCCGGGAGAGGGTCCTTTCTTAATTAATTGACTAGTAATGAGAGTAATTCAGTCCACGGTCCGTACCAAGACCACCTCATCCCGCTAATTATCACTTCTGAAACACACGTCGGCTTTGAGCTGTCGAGGCACAAAACACTTAAAAAGACAACGTGATTTACATTAATAAGAGCTGGATCTGACAGGGGAGTGTCAGTTCTGACTGCAAAACCCATCAAAACCAAAACCGCTTTCAGACTGACGCTGCTGGACACGCATCACCTGGGCCTGGGCCAAAGGCTGGTCGAGCGCCTGGTTGTTCTGTACATGAAATCAGAGGAAAGTTGTTGCTGTTGTGGTGTAATACTGCACAACATGTGGTAAACAGCAGTACTGCAGCAGTAGTCATAGTAGTGGCAGTAATGGCGGTGATAGTGGTAACAGCAGCAGTAGGATTATTTGTGAAGAAGCAGTTGTGGTAGCAGTAAAATAACAACAGTAGCAGCTGTGGTATTACAAGCAAAGACTCAGTGGTGTGTGTGTGTGTGTGTGTGTGTGTGTGTGTGTGTGTGTGTGTGTGTGTGTGATCCGTGCAGGGAACTCTCCCTCTCGCTCCCAGGAACATGGGGCCATGTGCATGTGTGTGCAGGTCAGTTCTGTTTGTTTAAGCCGGGTCCGTTAGCTGTCAGGGCCTGTGGTCATTGTGTGTGCATGCGTGTGGTTGTTTGTGTGTGTTGAAACAGTATCGGGGGGGTTAGGATAACATCCTCCTGTTGTTTGACGGGTGACATGATAATGCAGATGGAACGAATGTGCAACATGTGACCCACTCTGACTGAAATGTGTTCCAGGTCACAAACATTCATGTGCAGCACATTTCCAAATGTCTCTGTGAGATGAAGTGAGCTTGACTGAACAGTGAACATGTTCATTGACTTCATGGGAGCGAGTCAGGGCTCACGCTGCCTCAGACTCCAATAATAACACTGGGCTCACATTCATTTTGGAGCACACTGTAGATGAAACTCAGAGTGTTTTCAGAGGCAGAGCTGCTCTGGAGGCGGAAATAATCCCGGTAGGTGAAGCCTCGTGATTATAGTACAAAAAGAACCCTAACTAGATCTTTAATTAAAAGCTACATTACAGCAACGATCTTTTGAACTGTAATAACTATCTTGCTGGGAACGTTAGGCTAGCTTGAAGGCTAACTAGCTGACACAGAGGTTCCACACATGATACAGCCAATAGCTTGCTTGCCTGCAGGTGACCTCGGTTCGTCTGAGTTTGTGTTCAGAAAACAGCTTTTATATTGAAAGCTGTGAGACTGAACTATGCGGTCTATATTCTGCAGTTCAAATATGAACTGTATGTGTAGCCGAGTGGCCAAAACAAAGCGCTTAAAGAAGCAGATTCAGTAGAAAATGCAAAAGCATTGATTAAGATGACAGATTTAGCCTTGAGAAACTTCCTTGGGCCTGGAGGCTTCGACCTGTTATAGTTCTTTACGGACATAAATTTCCATTTCATTATCTAAAAATCAAACAAAACAATGAAAGACCTTTGAGGTTCGGACCTAAAGGAGAGAACTGATGCACAACACAGATTGTGGTAACGGATAGCTGCACCGTGTTGCTGAGACTGACACATTTAAGGACAGAGTCACTGACGCAGCAAGATGCTTGAAAGCAGCACAGAATCCAAAACACATACAATACAGCAAAGTAGCACTTGTCCATCAGCCGCCCTGTGTGCAGGGGGACACGCTCAGGACCCTTTGACCATCGTACGGTCATACAAGGACATTTTTAAAAAGATCCGGATAAACACAATATTGGAAACACTCTAATACAATTATGAATCGGGCCGTTAAGAGCAGGGTGCGCCTGTTGTAATTCATTATGTAAGAGCAGTAACGCAGACAGGTTGGCTTGCCAGCTGATAGGTTAGCCGAGCTTCTCCTGTTTCACTGTGCAGATGCTGACCGCGAGTCTTCGTTAAAGTTTACTTCAGGTGGTGAATATCACATATCAGCACTCGACACCAGCTGCCGTGCACTCTGGGATTTCCAGCAGATAGGCCTAGTAGGTCAGGTCCTATCAGATTTGTTCAGAAATGCTTTTATCAGTCAATTACAGAGCACGTGAGGCAACGCAAGTTTGTTTGTGTGACACTTTTCCAATGTGAGAACAAGTCGTGTGTTATGTTCGACGCAGAAATGCATTTAATCAGCAGTTGAAAACACAATGAAGGGAAACGTAAAAAAGAATAAAATCCAAATAAATCAGTACAAATGCACAAAACTCACAAGACAAGATATTCAAAAGACATCACAGCTGCACTGAGCAGAATATCATTTTTCCTCACCTTCCTTGCAAACGATGCCTCCATCCATCATTATTAACGTACATATTTAGAAAAAAGAGGACATTTTTCTGTTCTTTGTTGAGAGAATTAAGCAGTTTTTGATGGTTAAAATGGTTTGTTGTGGCTTATTATTGACTGGTTTATTATAGATGGAATTGAAGAACTAGCTCTGTATTACTGGCAGCGGGTCATCCCTTTGTTCCCAGGGTCCTTTGTACTCATGGTTAGGGTTAGGGTTAGGCTATGGGGTGTTTGATCCAAACACAATATTAGGGTTGATGCTTTCTGACAGACTGGAAAACTTAGGACGTTTGGAATTTAGGACCCTGGAACATGAGTCCGCTTCAGACTCTTAAGTGATATATACGTCATATATTTAACACATCACTGGCACCTCTCAGAAAGTCCGAACAGCAGTATGCAGAGCTAAGAAGAAATACTGCATTGTGTAAACAGCAGAGACATTGTGAATGTAAGATAGTTAACAGGCCAGCTGTGGACTGAATCCAAGTTTCTGATCAGCAGCAGGACCATTTTAGAGATGTGATTGGATTATCAAAAAATACCAGTGAGGTTCATTCATGTCACTGAATGTACCCTGACATGGTCATCCAAGGACTCCTTGATAAGACGATTGAAGTTATTTTTTTGTATTATCACATGGCATCTACACACTGAATCTGTACAAATAGTCAAATAGACAGTCGACATGTCTGAAAGCATAGAAACATCTGTAACTACATGCAAAGAATAGTGTAGAATTTGTGCAGTGATGTAAAGAAAATCTACGAGATTGCAGATTTAGTTGCATTGAGATGCGTTTCAGCTCAGAGTTCCATGATAATATGTGGAATAGTAGTTTGTTTAAAGTAGCAGAAAAGAACTCTATATTGGTCAGACAAGTTAAAATCAATGACGTTTATATTCCAAAGCACACATCTCAAACACACCGAACAGCAGCTCATTGACTGTTCAAGCTCTAATATATGAATGTGTTGAAATGGGCCGGACGCAGCGATACTCCTGATTACTGTTGCATAAGGTGCTACACCAAAACAAGTCTAATCCGGGCTCAGTCCATTCAGCCGGGTGAGCTGCTGAGGCCCCGAGCCAGGACTAATCAGTCCTGTTTCTGAAAATAGCAAAAGGGGGAACTGTGTTCAGGTTGTGGCCAACCATCCAGCTGAGGGTTAGCTGCGAGGGGCCTGAGCGGCATTTTGGGTTCAAATTAGTTTAGCAAGTACACAAAGAATTTGCTCAGAACTCTCTTAATTCTGTTTTTCAGTGCAGTGGAAGGCACAGATGTTTCAGCTGTGAGGACCGAGTCTTTTATAACCCTTCACCAGCAATGAGCATCAATCAGTTCATCGCCAGCAGGTGTGTCAACTGGCAAGACAAGGAGTCGCCTCACTGAAAGTGTCATAGGGACACATTCTAATAATAAACACACAGGTGCACTGCATGGTATAATCAAGCAGTTAACATCCAATCATGATCTAAAAATGTAAAAGTAGAATATTTTCAGTGCACAGCTGGATGTTGGCACTGATCTCCTGGTTCGATTCAGTTTTAAATATGAAATCCAGACTTACTTCGTTTCAGTTTTCCTTTCTGTTTACTCCACAGACCAATAATACTGTTCTCCTTGGAATAGAGATTTGCTAAAAATTCTTACCTCCATTATTTGCATCTATTTTATTTTCTTACCTTTCAATGTGCCAAACTAGCCCATACTAGCTTAGCCAGCTGTTTAAGGCTGCAGGGATCTGAGGATCAAAAGCATCGAGTGGAAAGGTTTTTGATGGAGAGCCCTCCCCTGGTGAACCTCAACAATATGTGTGAAACAGGAATCACGCTTCAGCATTCAGTTCTCATCACATGAACTTACAACTTACAGAACTCAGCAGTGTCAGAGACGTACCAAAGCCAAAGTCCAGCACAGAGAGGCTGAGTGAACGTGGTCTGGACTCTGTGGAGGAGAGTCATGGTTTCAGAGACGCTGTAGAAGGACAGAATACCTGCACTGTGATCCAGGTACACTCCGACTCTGGAGGACTGAGGACCTGAGACGGGAGTTTCCACATTGTTGTACCAAAAGTTATAACTGTTGTTGTTACATTCTAACACCCAAGATTTGTTATTTTGTCCAAATCTAGATTCATTTGTCCACCCTGCTCTGCTGATATTCTTGTATGCGACTGCTACATAAACTGTCCCTCTCCTCTCCACCTCCCAGTAACAACGTCCAGTCAGACTCTCTCTACTCAGGACCTCAAACCAATCAGTGAATCTGTCTGGATGATCAGAATAAGACTGTTGTTCCCTCATTAATGTTACTTTTCTGTTCCCCTCAGATAATAACAGCTCTGTGTGTGCTGTGTTTGGATCCAGTGTGATTTCACGTGAATATTTTAAGAATCCAGCTCTGGTCTTGGGCTCTGGTGCTGACAGTAAAACATCCACTTCAGTCACTGTCAGTGAGACGTTTGTCCATTTGTCCCTCAGAATGTCCTGTAGTTTGTCTCTGACTGCTGACACAGCAGCTGTCACGTCCTCAAAGGACCTCAGAGGACGGATATTGATGCTGGACGAGTCTGTGGGTCCACTGAGTGGTGACAGTGAGGGGTAGTTGTGTAGAAACTGGGTGTGATCCTCTGTGTGTGAGAGCTGCTTCAGCTCAGCATCTTTCCTCTTCAGCTCAGTGATCTCCTGCTCCAGCTTCTCCTCAAGCTCTTTGACTCGACTCACTTCAGCTTCCTGCTGGGATCTGACCTGCCGCTTCACATCAGAGCTTCTGTTCTCCATGAGACGGATCAGCTGGCTGAAGATCTTCTGGCTGTCCTCCACTGCTTTATCAGCAGAGCGATTGATAGCCTCCACCTCCTGCTGAAGCACCTTCACGTCTTTCTGTCTGTCCTGGATTCTCTGCTGGATGTCTTGTCGACTCACCTCCAGCTCTCTCTGCCTCTCAGTCCTTTCTGCTGCAGCTGAGACTGTGTCGTGGCCTTTGTGTTCATCCACAGGGCAGAGATAACAGATACACTGCTGATCAGTGCGGCAGAACATCTTCATCACCTCATCGTGACGAGAGCAGATGTTCTCCTGGAGCTTCTTGGAGGGCTCCACCAGCTTGTGTTTCTTTAATGGAGCTACTTCATAATGAGGCTGGAGGTGTTTCTCACAGTAAGAGATCAGACAGACCAGACAGGACTTGAGGGCTTTCAGTTTCCTCCCAGTGCAGAAATCACAGGCCACATCTTCAGGTCCAGCATAGCAGTGATCAGCAGGAGCAGCTTGGAGTCCAGTCTTCTTCAGTTCCTCCACTAAAGCTGCTAACATGGTGCTTTTCACCAGGACAGGCCTCGGTGTGAAGGTCTGCCTACACTGAGGGCAGCTGTGGATTTTCCTCTCATCCTCTTCATCCCAGAAGCTTTTAATACACTTCATGCAGTAGCTGTGTCCACAGGGAATAGTCACCGGATCCTTCAGTAGATCCAGACAGATGGAACAAGACAAGAATTCCTGGTCCAGCTGAACTCCTTTCTGCGCCATTTCACCTCTCAGTGTCAACGACTGTGTGAGTTTCACTTTCTCAGAAGTGAAAGCAGTTTGAGCTCTGATCTAAACAGCATGTGTCTCTGCAGTGAATGAGGCCTGTCAGCTCCTGCACTTCACCACATGTTGGTTACACCCATCTTCAAAGTGTAGATCTGAAGGGGAGGGAACCAGGAAGCATGTGGACAGAGTGGAGCTGCTGTGTTTGAGAGGGAGGAGGAAGAGGGAGGAGGAAGAGGGAGGAGGAAGAGGGAGGGGGAAGAGGGAGGAGGAGGAGGGAGGGGTTAGCAAGCTCTGATTCATTCAGGAAGAGGAGCCATTCGAGAGAGATACTGTGTGTTTTACACACGTCCACAATTTACTTCCAATGCCCACAGTTTACCGTGTCCAGTATAAATTTGTTGGGGTAATAAGTCTGTATATTCTTTAATGCACTTACATCCTTCCAGAACCTTGTCACAGCCGGGCAAAGCCATCACATGCAGAGTGTCAGATGAGCTCTGTGTACAGCTTTTGGGTGCGTCGTCTTACTCCTTACACGGTTTGACACCTGTACTGAAGCTTTCAGGATATCCTCCCGCTGAGCTGTGGCTCGGGGCGTCCTCACACTCTCTGTGTGGCAGCTGTAAGATGATCGCTCACAGGCTGAAGAACAACAGTCACACGCCTTGTGCAGGCGATGTCCATCCACAGGGTTAGATTAATATTTCCATTCAGAAGACATGTTTCTTCTGTGGAAGGGTTTCCTCTTTCAAAACACTGCCCAGGAAGTCCAAAGACTGTAGGTAATTGGTCAGATTGAAACGAAGCAGGTTTGGAACTCTCTTCATGACTAAAGGGGTGTTTCTGAGGTGACGGCCGTGCTGCTGTGTAAAGCCATGGGAAGATCAGAGCAGAGCCTGCAGGGTGGTCTGGTGGTGAGAAACAGAAGCCTGCTTCAAACAGTCTGGATCAGATTGTTAGCACACTTCTGTTAGCTAACAGCAGCGACGGTCTTATTTTAATTGCCCCGCAGTCAGTGGTCCCACAGCAGCTGCTGTCACTGAGACGGATGATTGGCCGTGCTGCCCTCGCAGCATCTGCGTTGTAATCAGATAGGCTGGATCTCAATCTGGGTCTGGTGCAGTCATAACAGAGCAGTCAGAACGTTTGGCAGTGCAGAAGGCATGCCGCATTTTTAAAGTCCGATTTCACTAAAAGTAGCTCACCTGATGGAGCGCACGGCTGGATTTCCTTTGAAAATACAAAGTTCAGGCTGTGAGTTTCAAACACTGAGGACGCTCACCTGTCATTTGTAATAATGCTGTTTTTTGAGCAAGATCTCAGTGGAAAAGTCATGTCCAGGCAGTTAGAGTACGTCACATTTCTCAACACTGTAGCATGTTTTGTTGTTGTTGAGTGCCGGCTGTGAAAAAGGCTCAGTGAGGAGACAAAGCAGCCTTTTCAGTTCATAGTAACCGTCCGTGTCTGATTTATCGATGTAGCTGAGGTTATCTATGAGGACTCAAAGGCAACTGAGCATTTTGGGATGAAGGATGAGGGCAGATATTTGGAGTGCTTCCCGTCAGTGGCTCATGTCCTCAGGCCATGCTGCAGTCCAGATTAGCTTTGGATGGGAACAGGAATCACGCCTGGGTGTGTTCGTGATTGCAGAGGAACAATAAATAACACAAAGGGAAGCACGGGGAACAACACAATCATCACTTCTCAGTCATTATTGTGATTAGCTTTCTTATTTTATGTGTTGAGTGCTCTGAGCTAAATGCTAACATCAGCGTATAAACATTCTCACAAACGCTAATGCTAACGCACTTATCTTTAGTAGGTATGTCACCATCTTGTTTAGCATGTTAGCATGATAACATTTGCTAATTAGCACTAGACATGAGGCTGAAGCTGATGGGAATGTCAGTAGTCTTGCATGTGTTTGGTCATAACTCAAAATAAGCCAAACGTTGATGTTTAATGCGACCATGAGCCGGTAAAAACTGGACATCACTGCCCTCAAATATGGAAAACAGTTGATGTTGCTGTGCTTGCATTGAAGGAACATTTAAGAGGACTTAGCAGTGACACATGCTGTTTGTGTTTTGACAGAACTCAATATGGAGTACAATCCATCGGACCATCCGCGGGCCAGCACCATATTCCTCAGCAAATCCCAGAACGATGGTGAGTAGCTCTGTCTCACTGGATTTCACCGATTTCTCAGCTTAAAAATAGACATCAGTGTCAGCTTGGAGTGTGACACACTTGCAGTAGTTTGACATGCATCTATGACACAGCACACACTTAAAATCATCTTGAAATACAATCAAGGTAAGGAGGCTCTGGACAGAAAGTCCGGGATTTTCCACAGTCTGATCTCAGAGCAGTTTCTTTGTGGCTAGCTGATGCCTGCTAATTTATGTAATTGCCCAGAGGCATCTGACTGAGAGCTCCGGCATCCTGTGGGGGCTCGGTCATACTGTGACAGAGGAGATATTAACACGTTTCGTCGAGCCATAAACATCACAGCATGAGGTCGGGGGAACAAACAGCAAGACAACACAGGCTTTGTGACGCTGAAGAAGATGAAAACTGCATCTGATAAATGCTTTTTCCTGTTCCATTTAATCCACAGCGTCACATATTTGATGATGTACTGCATCGGCAGTCCTTTTCTGCGTGAGCTTCTTCATCCAGAGAATTTATATTCGGTTTGCTGCAAACAAACAAAGAGTGAATGAAATGATGTCTGACGTGAGGGGAGATGAATGAGCGGAACAGCTTCCATCAGATCATACATAATGATTAATATTTAGTCCTGTCTTGTGGAAGAAGCTCCCATGTTGCTGATCCACCCTCCCGCCCTCTTCCTCGTGGCTTTAAAGGGTAAAGCTGATGTTATTCTGCCCTTTTTATTTTTATCAACAAATCCCCTGAAGAGACCAATCCAGCAACGGATTAATCCGACTTGCAAATATCGTCTGTTTAGTCACAGCCTGACGTGTCTTTGTTCACGTTCAACCACATTTTCTCATAATTTAAAGCACTTTGAGCTGCGAGGCTTGAAAAAAGGGTGCTGGATGCAAGGATATGAAGTTTTCCAATTTTATTTGTTTTTTTCTTTTTGTTATATTGTTGATAAGAATATAAACATCATATAACACCAGCCTTATTCTTTCCAACCTTTTTGGCTTGCGACCCTTTTTAGCCAAATTCTTGCAACCCACCATCAAAGGCTGCATGTATCTATGAGCTGAGAGAGACTGAAGTCCCCATCTCACATTATTTCATTTTAGGTTGGTTTTCAGATGCAAAACTCCCCAGAAGGAAAAACAAACAGGAGAGAGGAGTCAGAAAAAATCAATCTAATCCTGTGACAGAGATGTTTTTCTTGGTATTATCATCTCTTGACCTTTCACGTTTCTCCGTTGACCCCTTGGGGCCCCCAGACCTCCAGATCAAGAACCACTGCTTTACTTCATGTCACGATATGCAGCTGTTATCTGGATTTTGTATGTTCGACATTAGCAAAGATTGATAACTTCCGTATTCTGCTGTTGTCACTTAATCTTTTACTTTTTTACTCTCTTGCAAATAGAATAAGGTTTTTTTTTTCTTGGTTACTCTTTTTCAGAGGTGCCCTACAGGAATGGTGAGTATTCCTGAGTGTGACTTTGTCTCCCTCTGGTGGTGCCCTAATCTCACTGCTTTCTAACTCTCAGCAGCTTTTGTCTTGTGTTTGTTAACAAAGTAAAGTGTGTTAAAGTTCCAGTGTGTAAGATTTAAGTGGATTTATTTGCAGAAATGCAATCTAATATTTAGCTTTTTTAGCTTACATTGAGCCCTTCATATCCTCAGAGTGAGCAGGTTTCTACAGTAGCCCAGAATGGACAAACACTGGTCCAGAGAGCGTGTTTTTGTGTCACCTGAAGGCCACTGTAGGTTCTTTTATGCGCTGGAAAGTGAGGGCTGAGGGTGTAAAGTTAGAATCTGAAACCTCACCTCTAGATGCCGCTGAATCCTACACACTGGCTGTTCACCTCCTCGTTTTGCTTCTCGTGACTACAGTGTGCAGCGTTTGTTGATAGCTGCTGGGTTTTGTATTTCTCATTTTGCTGCTGTCAGCGTAGAAGAAGTGAAATTATGTGACGCATTGACGAACGTGTCCTCCTTTCTGCAGTGCGAGATAAACGGAAAAGCCTCTTCATCAATAATGTGAGTGTGCATTGTTTCTGTTTCCACAAATCTGAACCATGTTACCTCACAATCTTGTTACTTCTTATTGAAATTAAACCTCAATTTCACCAGTGATTCATTGCGTTCAGTCAGATTCAGCTGGCCTTTGTGTTAGTCTGAATGGACTGAATGCTGCACATAAAGAAAGATGAAAATATCACTGATTTTCATTCCCTCTGTGTGTGGCACCCGGCATGCTTTATGTGGGTCAGACAAAACATGTTCACTCTAATAACAGTCACTCTGTGTGTGTGTGTGTGTGTGTGTGTGTGTGTGTGTGTGTGTGTGTTTATAGCACGGAACGTCGAGGCGGAAATACAGCTCCTGTTCCACAATCTTCCTCGACGACAACACAGTCAGCCAGCCCAACCTCAAATACACCATCAAATGGTAAAAACATGAGAAAAATGAGCTTTCACACACGAATTTATCATCTACAGATCTTTTATTTAAACATATTAACATGTGTATTATTGTTTCTCGTGACAGCGTAGCACTGGCGATTTACTACCATATAAAAAACAGGTGGGTTTCCTCAGTCATCTTCAATACTTGCTGTTCTGCAGGTGGTTTCTTTTGTCTTTTGTAATCAGTATATGCTGTGAAGAAGAAAGAGGTGAATTCATTATGCATTCATGAATGTATATTTTTAGTTTGAATTGTGCATTTTTTAAAGATAACACAAAGAAATTCTTCTGTTATCAACAATTTGGGTTTTTCTCTGCTGATCATGTCGTTTCTTTCCTTTTCCTGCCTTTGAATTGAGCTGAATCGTATTTGTGTGATACAGTCTGTGGGTTTTTTTTAGCACTATACTGAAAACCAGAACACAAGATTCGAACCAGTTTTCACTTCCAGATAAATGAACGTCGAAGAATCTAAATAATTTCCAGGATTTAAAAAAGTAAAATGTATTGTTTTATCATTAAGAATCTATAAAATATATAACACATATCAGCTGTAGCCACCAGTAGTTATTTCTGCAGGTGTTTTAGCCTATAAAAGTATTTTTCACATCCTATTTGTTAAAAACTTTACACTCTTAGTAAATTCTTATGCCATCGTAAGACTTAAATTATTTCATGAACTCAACCATGTCACTGTCTTTTCTCAGGGACACAGATGGAGGAATGCTGCTGGATATCTTTGACGAGAAGCTTCACCCTCTTTCAGTAAGACTTCATCAGGTTGCTTTTTTTTTTTTGCACATCTGTTAAAATCACCTCCATTTAACTTGTTAGTATTGGGCCAGATGCTTTTTAATCTCCTCATTTATGTCCTTTCCTGGACCCCTTCCTTCCTTCCTTCCTTCTTTCCTTCTTCCAGAAATCAGAGGTGCCGCTGGACTATGACCAACATGACCCAGAGCAGAAGCAGATCTACCGGTTTGTCAGGACGTTGTTCAGCGCCGCTCAGCTGACGTCTGAGTGTGCCATCGTCACTCTGGTGAGAGTGCTCAGCCTCCTCCGTCCTCCTGATATTTCTGTGGACCATAACATAAAGCGCTCATATGCAAACACACATCCCGGGCTGCATGTCTTATGGAAAGAGTATTGCTAAGTTTCTTTTGAAACATTGTCGACCTTTTTGAGGACTTATTAGGTCGTGATGGTGAATGTTCCAGATGTTTAATCATCGCTCACTTCCTTCCTTTCATGCCCACCTTTCAGCGACATCTCCTTTGCCCGTCATGTTGTGCAGGTCTACCTGGAGAGGCTCCTGACCTATGCAGAGATCGACATCTGTCCGGGTAACTGGAAGCGGATCGTCCTGGGTGCTATCCTGCTGGCCTCCAAGGTCTGGGACGACCAGGCCGTCTGGAACGTCGACTACTGCCAGATCCTCAAGGACATCACTGTGGAGGACATGTGAGTTCATTTTGCGCTAAGAAATGGGAGTCATATTAAAAGTATTAAAAGCCTTTTTCATGGACAGAGGACTAAAAAAACTAACATACTGGATTTTGACCAGCAGTCACTGTTAATATCATTGAACATGTCAGAACAGTGTGTGAATGAAGTGAAAATCCCTCTGCTCAGCTAGCGTTGACCCTTGAGCACATTCCCCTCGAACAGGAACGAGTTGGAGCGCCAGTTTCTGGAGCTGCTGCAGTTCAACATCAACGTGCCGTCCAGCGTCTACGCCAAGTATTACTTTGACCTGCGATCGCTTTCGGAGTCCAACAACCTCAGCTTCCCCCTGGAGCCGCTCAGCAGAGACAAAGCCCAAAAACTAGAGGTGCCGCCATTCTGCTGTCTGTTCACAGTGTCATCACAAGAATTGTGAAGATGTTGTATTTCCGTTTGTGTCTTTGCTAATCTAACCCAAGATTAATGCTAAGAATGCTTTAGGCAAATACAAAGAAAAAAATACTGAAAATAGAGTTTTGGTTCATTCTTAAAAACCCTTTCCGTGTCTTCTCTTCAGGCAATTTCCAGGCTATGTGACGACAAGTACAAGGATGTACGCAGAGCTGCACGGAAGCGCTCAGCCAGCATGGACAATCTGTGTGGGATCAGATGGGTTCCTGCAATCCTCTCCTAACCACTATTCACCTGCCACGTGGTGAACACTGGCATCAGGCTGCAGACTCTGAAGCAGACCTCCACGGTTCTGTGCCGAGCTCTGAAGCTTCACTTTGGATACTCAGATAATACCACGACGTGGAACTCGGTGGAGCAGCGGTTGAACCCTGAAACCCTGAATTTGGACCTTCAAACTGGAGGCAAGAAAGTGAAACCACATGTGCAGTTTTTGGAGGTGAACGCCAGAGAGGTTTCTAACTTAATGCCTTCACAGTGCCTCGACTCTTCTGTTCATGACGGAGAGAAGGCAGTTCCAGGCTGTTTGGACCAACCAAGAGGGTCCCGGACAGGACAGCCTGCAGACCTCCTGGGACATGGCTTTGTGAACTCGTCTTAATGTATCAGCACTGTGCAGTTTTCTGGTTCTGTCCAGACTAATCTGTGTCTGGCCCAGTTTATAACATCTGATATAAGCTGCCTTTGAGACGCCCCTGCAGCTTCACAAAGAAGCGTGTTATTTATTTTAGATGATTATGTGGATGAGGTGAGCAGCTGCAGCTGCTTGAACACGCAGTACCTGCAAAAAATTGAAAAACAGTAGTGTAGCACTGGAATTTCTACCACTTATGTGTTTCCTTTGAGAGGTCTTAGATGATGAAAGTGTTAGCAAGTTTTCTCCTTTGGGAATCTTTATATTCAAAGTTTATAGCATTTCTAGTGTAGCTCTGATTACTCAGGTAGTCCGTTCAATCTTTGGATTAATTCTGACGCTCCTCATTTGAGAGCCCAAACACAAATTATGGTGTGACAAATTGCAGATGCACCAGAATGAATAAAGAATTGTGACAACAGTCCTACAGATGTCACTGATACATTCCTGTTTTGGGGACTAATTATGGGCATAATGAAGCAATTACTAGTCCATTTCTTCCTGTATAACATAAAATCAGAACCAGAGCACGTCTTCAGAGGTTGAATTTTCATCACATTTTGGTTACATCTTCACATGACTGAAGCTCAACAGAAGCTTTAAGTCGAGTATCGCCTCTTTGCTGACATCTAGTGGACTCTTGAGTATTGCAGAAAACGACTTGTGGTGGCTTAAAGGTTCAGTTCACCCAAATTCCAAAAACTGTTTCTCCCTCAGCTTCAACACACTGATGAAGGCTCATTTGTTACAGATTAAATTAGCATCAAAATCCAGTTACAGTAAAACTCAACCTGAAAACCCAACAGGATAATCACAGGAAACAGCCGGTTATACAAACACTGCTTTATTTTTTATTTCTTCAGTATTACTGACCTTGATAACAATGCAATACAGCTGAAAAATAAATAATCTTCGCAGTCTCACGCTCAGTAGCTGCTACCCCGGTGTCTTTACCTGCTAGCTGACCCTTCACAGTGCTGTCGTGACAAAAACCAGCTTGATTGATGCTGATAATTAAACTTAGGTTGAAGGAAAACAGTCCATCCTTGCATGGAGTCGTCTCTGGGTTAAAGGTTTCAACAGCTTTCCCAAAATTTAACAACCGACTGACTAAAAATGAAGGACACTCACAGCTTGCTGAGGAAGAGTTGAAACTGCTGACAAACTGACTCTTTTGTGTTTCCACTGGTGTTAAATCTTAACTGCTACTGAGCTGGAAAACAGCTGATCAGGTCTTCAGGTTTCTTCCTCATTTGTCTGAAAACTAAAGCACTAAAATATCATTATTTTGCAAATAAACTTTGTACTGTGTAGAAAGACACTGACACAGGGTCATTGTGAATTATTTATGGATGTGCTGATTCGTGTTTTTAATAAAAGAAATCGCTCTTGTGTAATAATTCTGTGTTTTTAACAATTGATTTGCAGATTTAATACAATGACAAGAGCATTTTGTTTGACAGCACTGGTATTAAAATTAAGCTGCCATTCACTTTAAGTGATTTGTTTGTGATTATTACCTAAATGTGAATGACTGGCTGCCATTTAGCCGTCTCACTTATGTTTATGATATTCTATTACGAGCTCGCCTGTGTATGACTTTCAGCTTCCAGTCAGGCTGACCGGTACCTCGACATGTCAACAATGCTTTGATGGCAGCCTGGTAAGAATAGCTCTCTCCACAGGTCCTGGCCTCCGCAGACAAGAGTGAGAAGCAGTAAGAAAACATCAGGGGTGACTGTGTTTAGTGCAAGCTGTCAGGTCAGCGCTGCAGTTCTCAAACTGCATCGAAGGCAACAGCGACTCGGAAAGCTCTCCCTGATTTAGATTTGTCGTGAAGAAGCTTTTCTCCTGAGTTTGGGGTCGTTTTCTTCAGGGATCAGGGTGAAAAACGAGGGAGATGGGAGCGATAGATCTACTCTTCATCACGATCAGTCACAACGTCTCCTTCATGGGTAAGTTTTTCTTTTGTAGTTTAGAATATTAGAAATTAGCCAGTCACAGTATGTCAAAGTTTATTTCATATATGATCACAATTACACATCTGTTAACCTGAATAAATAGTGCATGTAATGTGATGTTAAACAAATCTGAATAAATCAACTGAAAGGCTCTTAATCTGAGTCGTGGTGGTCGTAGATGCACTGAAAACACATTAAGAACAGTACAGTTTGAGGAACTGCTGGTTTTGGTTTTTGAGTGTCGTGAATTTTGTCTCTCCGTCTTGAATTTTGTTTTTCTCTGTGTAATTTCATGATGAGCGATAAAATGTCATTTCTGCTGTTTCATCATCATTGTGTCATGTTTGATAAATGTGTTTATTTTATTTGTATTTTATTCTTTCATGCCATGACTCAGTCCCTCCACTGGGATCATTTAAATTTCATCTTATATTCAATCTATTCATTATTTCTCGACCGTCTCTTTCATATTGCAGGTAAAACCTGGTGGATGCTGATGCTGGTTTTACGTCTGCTCGTCCTCCTGCTGGCTGGATTCACCCTCTTCAGTGACGAGCAGGAACGATTTATCTGCAACACCATCCAGCCAGGCTGCTCTAACGTCTGTTTTGACGTATTTGCTCCTGTATCCGTCTTCCGTCTCTGGCTCTTCCACCTCATTCTGCTCTGTCTTCCTCATGTGCTGTTTGCAACTTACGTCATGCATAAAGTTTGGTCATATTCCTATTTTGGAGGTTTCTTCTACGACAGGAGCCAAGGTGGTTCACCTTTCACCCTTGAGAACTCGAGCTTGTCGAGAGAACCGTCCTTCCATAAAGCTCCACTTCACGACCTCCCGCGTGAACGGGGATTGCCACGTTTCTACTGCGCTTACTTCCTGGTTATCATTCTGCGGATCTTTCTAGAAGTGGTTTTCGGTGCGGGCCAGTTTTTCCTCTTTGGCTTGTCCATTCCGAAGAGCTTCCTCTGCTACGAGGCTCCCTGCACATCTGGGGTCGAATGCTACATCTCCAGACGGACTGAGAAGACCTTAATGCTGAACTTCATGCTGGGTGTCGCCTCCTTGTCCGTTCTGCTCAGTCTGGTTGACCTGGTGAGCTCCATGAAGGCGATGGTGAGATGGAGGAGGAAAAGGGAGATGTTCATGGAGGAGATGAACAAAGGAGAGCAAAGCAGTATGTTTACAACGACAACTATGACTGAAGACTGCGACGTTCCTCTAACCAGAAGCCTGAGTGGTAGCTCAAAGAATGGTCTCAAAGACGAAAAACACGGTGCTGCTGCTGCGCCTCACGCTGAACCTCCTCATGCAAAGGTGAATGCTGGGACCACTGACGACAGGAGGTCTGAGAGCAAAGACGCTAAGGTGGACATGTGTCAGTCGCCCACTCCCATGAGCACTCCGGTCCCAACTCACTTTGTCCTCCACAGCCACCTGAGACCTCCGCTGTCCCCTCGCCCTGACAGGGGACCACCCCCAAACCCACGGGTGCCAACACCTATGGGGGCCAAAAAGCTGGGCCAGTGCGCTCCAGCTGGGGCAAACGCAGGCCAACAGTCTGACACCAGTGAATCTCAAGACAAGAGGGCATGGGTGTAAGTGTCAAGCTGCTGTGAATCTACCTTTGAAAGGCTCAGGTGTGTTGCATGAATTCATGCTAAAGGACGATTTGTTAGAAATTGTAAAGCTGCACTCATGAATAATTTTTTTTATCAACAATGCATCAAATCAGTACTGAACCCACAAGACAACCAGAAACAGCCCTTTAGCAACTTTTAGCTCATTGTTCTGGTTTTACAAAGTAAAAGAAAAGTTTCCATAAACCCACTGTGCGCCACCAGCCGAGCACCAAACGCTGACAGACAAAAACAGCAACGTGGAGTAAGTTATCGAGATGAGTATCTGTATTCGCCAGCCAAAGAGATGGTGGAGACAAAACAGACCTGGAGAGTGAATATTCACCTGGTGGCTTGAGAAATGATGAAAAAGTGACATTTTGCACTGCGTCTGCAAAATAATTGTGTTCCCTGCTTGTTCCGATGCCCACAATTGGCCAAAAAGTTAATCAGTCCACCTTAGATTACGCAAGATGCAACACGAAGGCTCACAGGATTTAAAAGTAAGTGAACATGCAAGTGTCCATGTATACACTAAAAGACAGTCTGTACTTTCAACAGTGAGTCAAAAATCAGCCGCTTGTCCCAAATTTTTGGTTCTTGTTTTCATGTGACAGTGTTTTTCATGATGCATGCTTACTGAATGCCATTTTTTGTAATAATAAAAACACCTAACTGGTCAGTTAGATCATGAAAACGCAGCTGATTCGCATTGTTTCACTTCTGTTCGACACCCTGAGCCGCTAACACAAACACAGGCTGACCTTGATGAAGCAGCAGTTACAGTTTTCAGCTGTTGTCTGGATGACTGAGCGCTGGCAGCCACAACAGACCCACTGACCCGACCTCTGACCTCTCACCTGACCCAGCCGTGACCTGACCGAAGCCAACCCTGCTCGGACGACATCAGGCCTTCAACCTCCTCGCCGCCATCGTTCAACATTAACTCTGACTGCTTCAAAGCCGTTTGACCTGTGTGATACAGAAAGTGTTTTATGATCACAGTCGCATTTGACTTCACCAATGATAAAATATTTTGCATTCAGAATATTTTCTTAAGTCCAAAAAATGCAAAAGGTTCACAACCTCAGAACAGGAAAATGAGACTGTACAGGAAAGAACTGTATCATGAGAAAATGTGTGATGATAAGAAAAACTCTCCACTGAAGTAACTTTTAATTACTGGAATACAAATTTTAACTTCAAAACAGTGACAGTGAATGCAGCAGCACAACCCCTGAGACGCATTACCTCCACCGCGGCCGTGACCCTAACACGTGCCTCATACCCTTCCCATTCTTCTTCTGCTGTGGTATTTAGGGCAGCTAAGACATGCAGAAACACTAGCAGGGTGGCCCGCGGTCGGCCGGGTGCTCAGAGGAAGGATCGTACTGTCACTGGTGGAGGTCGGGAGGTCGGAGCAGCAGACCTGGTGACCCTACACATGCATTAACCCACATCCACACAAAACAGTGTCCCTAAGGTGACAGTATGTGTCTGTTGTTGCTGCCCTTCCCAAAATGTGTCAGCCGAACACTCACACATACAAAAAACACACACTGAAACAGTTTTGACAGCTATGTGTCCTTGGCAAAATCCCAGCCACCTCGTCTGCGTTGACACATGGTCCAGTCATGTTATCAGCCGTGTTAACGGCGATGCTTTGTTATACAATCTATAATAAGATCATATGAGCATTTTGCTTGCACAAACTCTAAATATACACATTACATTGGATTTTTATTGGCATGTTTTGAAAATATGTCTAAAACTGAATGATGAGACACCACATAGTCAAAAGTATATGGACACTTTAGGATTAAGTCCACATGTGATAGCTGAACGTCTCATCCAAAAACCACCTGCTGCTACAACAGCCTCCACTCTTCTGAGGCTTTCCACCTGATTTAGGAACCTGGATGAACTCATTTACTCCCATTCAGCCACAAGAGCACTAGTGAGGCCATCCATCAGCGCTGGGTGATGAGGACTGGCTGGCAGGCCAGTTCCAGTTTGTCTTGTCTTGTTGAAAGGGGGTCTTCCTGAAGCTGCTGCTACATGGCTGGAAGCGCATTATTGTTTTAAATATCATTGTATGCTGTCGCTTTAAGGTCTCTTAATTAGATCTGAACTGAAGCCATGAAAGCCATAGTGTAAAACGAAAAATACAAAGTCCTACATTATTTTTTGCAAAATGTGATTATTACTCACCGATTTCATCAACCAGGGCTTTATTGTTGAAATCTAGTTCTAAATCCTTCATTAAATGACAGACCTTCTCAGGTAACCTCTGCCTGCACAGAGCTCACATCCAGAGGATAGCGTTGCTTTTTCCGCCATCTAGTGGCCAATGGTAACTATTGCAGCAGACGAAGAACAAATGAACAGTAACCAGTGTGAGAGCATCAACTGCATTTTTCCATACTAAATCAAATGTCCTGCTGGACTGGCTTAATGATTTGATACTCTGCTGAAAAATAAAAATATTTCTGGAAAATAAAGCCTCTTGAACATTACCTGAAATTTGCCATCCACTGGTTTCTAAACCTGAAAGTCCCCTGTCTGTAAAGGAGCTTTCAATTTTCCAGCCTTTAAAAAATGTAAAAACTTCTGTCATGTTCATGTCTTTAACAGGTAGAGATCTCATTCAGAAACAAAATGGCTCATATTGCACAGCTGTGTTCAGACATCAGTACAGAGCAGGATATTAAGAGTCGGTGTGTCCGCTGCCCATCGATCTCCTCCTCATCTGAAGGTAACGCGTCAACCTGCATCCGCCTCAGGTGCAATAACGCTCTCCCATCTCATGGGTGACAGACGGAGGAGATTGAGAAGCAGGAGGGAAAGCTCGACATTGACTACAACAGCGCATCAGAGGTATCAAAGGCATGTCAGAGGCATCAGAAATATTGATTTCCCAGCATCCTCTTCACCTCTGCGGTTGTAGTTTAGATGGGTGGGTGGGTGGGGTTGGTCCCCTATGGCCACGGCTCAGAAAACAAAATCCATTCTGTCTTCCTTTGATGTTGATGACAGAGGGATTGGAAAAAGTGATCCGAGAGTGTTGGTTTAGTGAAAAGGAAGGACGAGTGGCTTCGAGTTCGTCTCTTTGTTTGACTTCTTGTCCACAAATTCATTGACTGAGTCCGAGTCTCTGACAAAACTGCTCTTGAAAATACATCTGCAAACATCAACCACCATAAAACAAGACGTTACACAACCACCCTCACACCTCAAGTCCTCTGCTTATGGCGAGTGAGCTGCTCATCATGTGTAAAATTGGTGCACTGCGCCTTTAAGGCTGTAAACATTCACTATATAATCCATTCAGTCGGGTCTCGTGTGTCTCAAACAAGTTTCAGCTAATAATCAAACATGAGCAAGATTTCTGTTGTCTGATGGAATTGAAGACGTTTCCTTGTCTGCTTTCTGTTGCCCCTGCAGAAAATGCCAGAAATGACAAACACGACCTCTGACCTCTGACCTTTACGCCCCTCAGCCTGACATTTCGTGCATGCATGTGAGATGAATGAGTCTTTAAAATGTTTTTTATCTCACTCTGAATCTTAATGGTTTTGGTCAACTTGTGAGTTTTAAGCTAGCAGCACCAGCAGGTCCAAACTCATGTCAACACTTCTGTTAATGAGAAGATGCTTAAACTGAGCCACACCATCAGCTTGATGACTGTACGTATGTTAAGAAGATAATCTAACATTCTTAAAGTTTGTGTTTGATTATGATAATTTTTAGCCATTAGCTAAATGCTGTGTGTGTTCAACTTGTTTCCACTGCAACCAAATGGCCAATAAAGCAGCTGTAGAAAACACCTTGACTTCTTTTTGGAGCTGTGTAGTTGCTCCCAGCATGCTTTGGGGCAGAAAGCAGTGAGGTCATCTGTCCATCACGAGGCACGTCAGTTAGACCTCGAAGAAATGTTTGTTTTAGACTGCATTGTAAATCAGTCATGGCGTGACAATAGCTGTTATTGAAAGCAACACGCTTCCCACCGTGCTCTGTATACATTCTGAAGTCATAGGCTTTGTGACCTTTAACAGCCTGTGTAAGCCATTCAGACGTCTTAACGTGATTTATTTCAAACCAATCAGAGTCAGACAGCTAATTCCATCATTAGACAAGGATGGCCCTCATAAACCTCCTAATTGGAACCAATGCAGACGACCTGGGTTCGGCTCTCTGTGATGAGCTCCTCCTGAGGAGTCAGCGCCTTGTTTATGTTCGAAGGAGATGGATCAGGCACGACCCTCAGCCCATTTCCTCTGTTGATATTTTACTTCTGGGCTTGAGGACGCATGCCCAACCCCCTGCCACCACACACACACACACACACACACACACACACACACACACACACACACACACACACACACACACACACACACACACACACAAAACCCACTGGAAAAGGAAACTAACTGGTCACATGGTCAACAAGCAGCTGCAGAGCGATTTGTTCTGATTAGACAGAGCAAATTAAATCTGCTGTCTCTTAATTTGATGAAAGTAGAAACTGACAGAGACAAATTTGACATGTCAAGGTTGTCACATTAGACCTCTGTGTGAAGAAGCTGATTTATGCATTTCATAAATGTGTTCAGCGGTGACCCTTGATTTCAGACTTGTTTTGGGGATTTTTTAAGCACATTTTTTTTCAATTTGATGGACATAAAAACAGGCAGTCTTGGATTTGAATATTTCATGTGCAGCTATAACTTAGAGTGTTGGAATGAGCAGAAACAGGGAGTTATTTTTTAAATTAATACATATTTTGAATATGTTTAAAGAAGCTTAGGAGGGAGCTTATTTGACAGGTTATGAACATAAACATTCTTTCATTCTGCTTTGATAAAACTGAATATTTGAACGCTGCATCAAACTTTGTGGATGTGTACTGAACTGTTGAATTCACGTTTTGTGTGCTTTGCTGATGTCTGTCTGTATTGAATCGTTTGACCACAAGGTGGCAGGATGATACAGTTTTATACGCCTCTCTTAACCCTGGTGTAGTGCAGGGCCCTCTCCAGAGTTTTGGAGCACATCAGGTTTTGGCGCATCCATCATTTGAGTTTACGAATTACTCAGAGGTGTGCATAGTTTGAAAGACATTTTGTGGACACACACTATTTTCCCACTTTAGAGGCAGAAATGAACCCCACCTACGCGATATTGCAGCCATTGCGCACAAACATTAGGTGATACTAACAGTTAAGAGTGTTACACGATAAATGGACCACACGCAGCACGGCCGTAATTATCTTTACGCACGACAGAGAGGGTGTCAGCCTGCAGGTACAGCGTGTGTGTCCCGCCTCACCGGCATCTTAATTATAAACCTGAGGCATCTCTACACTGTAGAGTCCACCTTATCAAGAGTAATATGAACAGTCAGTCAGCAAACACACATTGTCATGTATGGAGCAGCAGATGCTGTTCCAAAATGCTGAAATTGTTCCTGACGATCTGCCACTTTGGTCTTGAACAAAACTGAGCAACAAGCTGATCAACGCTGGAAAAAACTAAATTTGTCTCCCTCGACATGCGTTGAAGTTAACTGACTTCTAGGATAAAGTAGAACGTGCCATATTTAGCCCGGATCAGGGGTTTAACTGAGGACAAAAGACAGGAGTTAATAACAGGACTAAAGCGCAGGGGGCGTCAAACTGAGAAGACCACCTGTAGTGCCTCCATGGCCATACTGATGTTGTTCCCTGCGTCTCACAGCGTGTGAATCTGCGACACCAGGGAGGTTCAACAAAAGGTTTCCCCCGTGGACTCAAAGACGAGTTACAAAACGAACCCAGAACTGTCAGAAACACACTGAGGTCTCATCAGCAGAACATCAGTCCACACTACTCAGGCTGTGTTTTCAAAGCCTGCATCACAGCTGCTGTTAAACATTTCAGTGTCCAAACTCACAACAAAGCTTTGGCGAGAATGACCAGGACGCACGAGGAAATGTTCAATAAAAGTTGTTTTATTCTCAAAATAAAATCTTCTATCAAAGTGGAAATTATACATATTTACAATCTCGTAAATTTTCATATACAAATGTACAATATATGTACACCAATAATTATATAAATACACTTTACGCGCTAATGCAACCCGTATGAGACAGTATTAAGGCATTGATTCGTGTACGTGTAAATCCGTCTTGTAGTGAAAAACAGCCCAGCCTCATTTCCAGCAGAGCAGTTTGATTGTGAATCTTATAGTTAAGACACAGCGGTTCTTTACAGTGAGAAGAAGAGGAGCCTCAGCTATACCTGTAACCTATCGACAAGGAGGATCTTGTCAGCTGTACGCATTCAATTAAGCCCAGATAAGACTCTGCATTCTTCGTGCCAGGTACATTGTTCTGCTGCTGACAGTCTCATTATTTAAAGAGGAGCCATTAGGCGCTCATTAATGTGCTAATTACAACACGCTGATGGACAATCCCAACACAATTAACCCCCTCCCTTTCCCACCCCCCTCTATTCAAACCCATGGACGTCATTTGGATAAGGCAAGGAAGGAGCACTTTCCATAAGTAGGAGTCCAAACTGAGCTTCTAACTTTTCTAAGCAGAAATGACCACAAATTCAAAACAGAGTTCACATTAGGGGAGTGCTCGTGACCAAAGTTTCGCCTAAACTGACAGTTTTGTGACTCACCTTGAATCATTTAACAGATTAACCGCACAAAGCATTTCAAATCAGTCTTTACGCCACTTTGTGAAGAGCTGACACGCGCTGGTTTTAAAGTCTTTAGTGTCAAATGACATAAGACGCATTTGAGTGGGGACCCCCCCCCCCTGTTCAAACGCGGGATAGTGGCATCTGTTTGGGGCAGGAGACCGAGCTGGCCGTCCCGGACCTCCAGGTCAGTCCCGTGCTCACGTCACTGTACATGGAGCCCGCGGAGGCTTTACTCCCCCAGCAGCACCGCGTGCAAAAAGTCCTCCAGGAGTCCAAGGTTTTCCCGGACCAGATCCAGGCTCCTGAAGTGATGCCCACCAGGAGGCACATAAAGTATTTCAACATGAACACAGCATAGTCCGGCCTCTGCCTGTTCGGGTCCGTCAAGCACGTACAATTGTGCGTAATTTCCCACGTCTGTCTGTTGTGCTGCTCGTAAAAGTAACACGCCACTATGACGGTGGCCGGGACGGTGTACAAAACTGTGAAAACTCCTATCCGGATCATCAGCCTCTCCAGTTTATCAGTCTTTGTGCCTCCTTGCTTGATAACGCTCCTGATTCTGAACAGCGAGACGAACCCGGCCAACAGAAACATGGTGCCGATGAACAGGTAGATAACCAGCGGTGCCAACACAAAACCTCGCAGGTTATCCAAATTCTGGTTGCCCACGTAGCAAATCCCAGCCACTGAGTCCCCGTCCACTGAGCTCAAAGCCAAAACTGCGATGGATTTCATGCTGGGGATGAGCCAGGCGGCCAAATGAAAGTACTGTGCGTAACTGGCGATGGCCTCGTTTCCCCACTTCATACCTGCGGCGAGAAACCAAGTGAGGGACAGGATCACCCACCAGATCGAGCTGGCCATGCCGAAGAAGTAAATGAGCAGGAAAACGATGGTGCAGAGCGCAGGACCTGTGGTTTCGTAGTGGATGTGTTCAGCGCCGTTTTCCCTGTTGCAGGCCACTTCCTCGTGTCCGGCGATCAGTCTGACAATGTATCCAACGGACACGAACATGTAGCAGGCGGAGAGGAATATGATGGGGCGCTCTGGGTACTTAAACCTCTCCATGTCGATTAAAAAAGTCGCCACAGTTGCGAAAGTGGAGATGAAACACAGGACGGACCACAGGCCAATCCAGAAGGCGGTGAAAGTCCTCTCTTCCTGGGTGAAGTAGGGGTTGTGGCACGGCATGGCGCAGTTCAGGATCTGTCCTGTCTTGACGCGGTTGTGCAGCGGGTGCCCGTCGCTGGTCACTGGCACCATGGGCACGCGGCAGAAGCATCCCGGCTCACACGGGGACGCCGCAGGTTTGTGTTTCCCGGGGATGCCGCGACCGTAGCTGTTCTTCTTCCTGGGGTTGTACGGCTTCAGGGGCCGGTTGGTCGGCTTCGCCACCACGGGGGAAGCAGTGGTGGTCTGGCTCCGGTTGTAGTCCATGCACAGGGTGTCCTGGTTGCCTTGCTCGGGCAGCAGGTCGCACCTCATCCGGTCTGGCCATGGGAAGCCGTACTGCCTCATGAGCGGCGCGCAGCCAGCTTTGGCCCGCTCACAGACGCTCCTACACGGCGGTAGAGGCTTCTTGTAGTCCTCCAGGCAGATCGGCGTGTACATGCTGCAGAGGAAGAACCGCAAGTCCGGGGAGCACTTTATCTCCACCAGCGGCCAAAACTGGTGCACCTCCAGGCCGGCTTCGTCCTGCGTGTCGTGGTTGAACTGATTGGGCATGTAGGTGTAATTGTAGCCGATTCCTTTGCACAGAGGCACAGATATCTCCTGGCACTGGAGCTCCTTTGCCGCCATGCACCCCGTTCCGTGCAGGACGAGGGCAATCAGCACGCACCATCCCGGGATACTCCTCTCCATCGTTTGTTTTCAGTGCGCGATTCGTCCTCGACAAAGTGCCAGCGAACTTGCGCTTTGCAAGTAGGCTGCAAGTCCGATTAATCCAGAGATGCTGCTGAACTCATGCTAGAGCGCAGAGAGTTTGTGATGGTGTGCAGCGTCTGTAATATCCAACAACAAGCGCTTAGTTTTCACACAGGCTGGGATACTGACAGTCTCCTCTCTCCCTTTGTGTCGGTGTACCACCGTGGCTCTCTTTACATGCTCAATAGTAGGTGGGTGCGTTGGGTTTTATACCGGCGGAGCGAGGACACTCCCCCAGCATGGGCGGGGAGGGAGAATAAGTCAATCAAGGGTCTCCTCTATAGGTGCTTGTTTAAAATGTTCACCCTGGAGGAAGGGTTATAATCACTTTGTTTACCCCCCATCCCAACACACACACACACACACACACACACACACACACACACACACACACACACACACACACACACACACACACACACACGCACTGCCCTTTGCAAACAAGGAAAAAGGGAGATATAATACAATGGAGACATTAGGGAGAAATGTAATTAGGGATGCAGACAGTGGGGAGTAAACTAACATAAACCTACTTATCAGGATGGCAGGATACAGGCTGCACCTGAAAGCACCATAGCACCACTGAAGCAAACTAAAAGAAAAAAAAAATCTCTTGAAAATACGTTTTTTTTTTTTTTTTTGTTTATATTGGTGGTTGGCCTAAGTCAGGAGCCCACACTTTAGGCAATTGTGTATTTACTGCACATCACTTCAACTCACTCTCTCTGTCCATTTTGCTTAAAAAAACAAAACAAAACAAAAAAACAACTACCAGATTATTATTGTCAATATTTTCATTACTTAAACAATATTTCTCATTTGCTTGAAAATGCAACACAAGCAGGACAGTGAGAGGAGCGTTTTTCAAAATAAAATTCAGAAAGTAACGTGAGTATTTCTAGGTTAGATATGAGTCTACTGAATCTATGCCCGACTACACTAAACTGTAATTAAACATGTGCTAATCCCTTGGAGCCCATTTGGCATGAAGCCTGATAGGCCTGTACTGAAAGCCACACTGGTCTGCATCTTTGCTAGTTTCAACTTCTTAAAATTTAAAACTGTCTTTTAAGAGAAGTCATTTTAGTGTAACCAGCCATTGTGCTGCAAAGTTTTATGTATCAGTCATTCATTAACAAATGTTTCTGAGTGCCACAAGGGAGCACTAGTCTGATGTTTGTCCCCCTCCCTCCGATCTGTGGCCTCAGATTTGGCTCCATGTGTGAAGGAATGAGAGAAAATGTGTCTCCATGCTTATGAGTGACAGCATGAGAACGCGTCCGCATGCATGCAGGAGAAAGAGTGGGAGAATGTGTGTGTGGTAAAGGAGGTTAATGTGTTCTTGTTAGCCCACAGCGGGGGGTTGCCTTGGTCTAAAGGGAGGGGGCTGTTTGTCTTAAAGCTGGTGCCAATGTTTCACTCGGAGCATGCTGGGCCGGCGATTACTGCGACGCACCACTGGGCCCAACAAACAGGACCGTGTGTGTGTGTGTGTGTGTGTGTGTGTGTGTGTGTGTGTGTGTGTGTGTGTGTGTGTGTGTAAATAGTTTCAGAGCTCAGCCGAAAGAAAATAAGCTAACATGGGCAGATAAGGCATTGTGATAGCACTAATTAAAGTCATTCACACTTCTTATTGGATTCATCAGCTTCAAACGGAGCTGAGGCAGTTTGGCAGACAGGCAGCATGTTTCCATTGCACAGGTTTTATCAGAACCAATTAGTCCCAGACACCAATATTTGCTAAAGGATGCTTGTTTTAGCTCAGTTTTGGGGTTCCAGCTGGGTGGGGTGTGTTGTGAAAAGATAATTCTGACGGAGCTGGTGAGCTTCCAATCCCAAAAACGCTTTTACATTGAGTGTAAGATACTGTCCTGTAACTTCTTAGCACTCCCTGTATTCTTCTATTTGGCAAACAATACTTATTTATATGCACATTTATACTCATCATCTCCCACCTTCTCACCGCAAACATGCAGAAACTGCAAGCAAACGGCACAACAAACTGTTGCACGTCATCACAGTAATCTCAGTCCAACACATAAAGACTGAGAAGTGTGCTATCCAGCGCTCTGGGTGCTTTGGAAGTCAGATCGAACCAGCATCCTGTCATCTTCTGGGCAGCCTCAATTATCACCCTGCCAAACTCTTCCACAACTAGTCCACATTGTCATCAGCGGCCCCTAAACTATCCCCCAAGACCTCAAGCTGAAGCCAGTGTGAACATTTTCCATCCAGTGTTTCCTGCTCAACATAGAACAACAAACATGTACAATCATACAATTAATAAACCGTAAAGGTAAAGTCATATGTGACTTTGCATGTTAGTCAGATGTTATTGTGCAGTTTGAGTTATGTTGTCCTGAGCACATGGAACGTTGTGCACATGTCACCAGATTATAATTGAGTCATTGAGCAGCTTTAATGTCTTTTTCAGTGAAGCTGAGATCCTCATTTGTGATTTTAGGGTTCCACAAAGCTCACAGCTTCAGTTATTTTCAGTATTACTTTCATACCAGCCACCGCTTTGTCAGAACAGGTGGAACATTTTTCTCATGATGGACTCAGACATTCCCATGTCCACGCAGGGACTTTCTGGACCTGGTCCAGATGCCTCACGCTGGGCCAGCCGTCTCCAGCCGAGCTGTGAACCGCAGGTGAAAGTCGCAGGAAACAGGTGGCTCCTCCTCCCACCAGGGCGAACAGAGGAGCAGACTGGGCATCGGTTACACCAATCGCTCTCTATCAGAGTGGAACCCGTATTGATTAACAAGGCTGATAGACTCGGCGGCCCCAGCCACCAACTGTCGACTACGCCTCCCACCTTCTGTGCGCGACGGCGATAGTGGGTTTAGGGTTACGAGCTGGCCCCCTGCATACCAACTCTAAAGGGGTGGAAATGGAATTACTGCATCTGTTTAGAAGTCAATTTCTGCATTCTCCAAGCTGCCCACCCTACCACTCCTCTATCTAACCTCCCTTCTTGCCCCCACCGATTCTCCCAGGGCTCTCAAAGTTCATGACGGCGAAGAAAAAGGCGAGGGAGGGGGGTTCTCACAGAGTCACTGAGGCGTGCTGTGAAACTCTGAAATGTTTGTCTTTGTGACCTCCTCATGGGAAGTTTGGCCTGGTGATACTCTCAAACTCTACTGTCCTTCCTATAACACAGTGTGCTAACTCTGAGCTGATTAACATAATGTCGGTTAACGTCAGCTTGTACCGTTGTGGGGAAATATATCCGGTCTCTAGTGCTGCCAGCCAATCAGAGCAAAGGAAATACATCAAATTAAAATACAAGAGTCTTGACCAGTTTTTTGAAAATGTTGATTGAAATCACGGAACAAAGATGTTGATGGTTCCAAAGTTTGGAAATAGATGGTTTTTGCTTTATTTTAAAGCAGAGATTTGGCGCTCATCTAAGCCGCTCTGGAGGTTTCTTCATGCATGTCAACTCATCAGGACGTACCTCCGTCCTGTTTCCCAGCACTGGCATGCCAACGCTTCAAAAAGCTGCAGTTTTATTCACAATCCCTCCTCAGACCTGCTACCTCGACTGCTTCCTGTGACGCACCTGGCATAAACATCTGGCATGAAATGATGTGATGCTGCAAATCCGTGTTGCGTTTAAGTGTCGTTTTCTGGCTGGTAGAGTTGCCACCATCCTGTACCTCCCATCCTTCCATAATGACAGGTGACTGGAAGTAAATGGAAGGAAGCAGAAAGAAATGAAGGCCTTGAGAGATCTTATCAGCTATATTTCAACCTTGCTGAATGTATCCCCCGACTACACGACACAACAAATGACATCCCTGTAGGTACAATCACCTCAAAACAATCCTTGATTTTCCCAGTGCCTCGTTCTGCAGTCCCCAGTAACCTACCTGACCCAGTTTCAGTGGACCCCACAACTCCCCCTGAATATCCTTCTGAAGCAGGCAATTAAATCAATATTTAAATAAAGTGTCGCCCAGGTCCCCGGGGTAATTTAGTTGATTTAAAACTTCATGTGCGTATCACAGAGGAGGCCTGAGCGTAATTAGATCTGATGTATGGCTTCAGGATAAGACGTGGAGGCCCCCTCGACTTCTGAAGATGTTTACTTTGCTTAAGTTTGGACGCAGTCTTTTAGACGCCACCCTTGATCTCGGAGGGAACGTTGCTTTCACCGAGTTCTCACTGGCCCGATAAATAATCAGTGTATAAATAACTTTATGAAGAGTTCCAGAAAGAATCTGCAGCTATGCATCCATCGCTTCAGATGATAACTCACTGAACACAGCTTGTTTTTTCAGGCCGGTCAGACACCTGACTGACATGTTTTTCAAACTGCTGATATTTCCATGAGCCTTTTTTTTTTTTTTTTTTGGAGTAGGAGACACTTTCTCAGCAGTTGTGTTTTTTAACTCGTGCCTCATATGGAGTGGAAGTCTTTAATTTTCTGGCCATGACTGGAGGAAATTGGAGTTCCCTGTCATGTGTGTCCACGCTGCCGCTCCTGGTCGGTGATGGATGGAGGATTCCTCCCTTCCTTCCTTCCACAGGTTAGATTCCTCCACAGTTAGCTGTGTGTTTACTTAAAGGCGACTACTAATCAGCCTGAGGTAGGATGTGAGGCTTAAAGCAGTCACCCTTGACAGCACACACACACACACACACACACACACACACACACACACACACACACACACACACACACACACACACACACCCTGACAGTGTCCCTCTGTTGACAGAGTGTGTGTATTGTATTGGCTCACCTTCCTTCCGCTCATTAACCAGAGCAAACAGTGACACATAACCCTCCCATCCAATCAGTCTACTGCTGGGCAGGATCATGACAGCCAGGTCTGTTAACCAACCTCCTGACACCAACACACACATGCACACGCACACATACACACACATGCACACACTCACTCTAAGCTGGTTGATAAGAGTCACCAGGTCTAAAATATAAAATAGGCTTATATGTGCCGAAGAGCTCCAGAACTAAAATCCAGCTTGTTGGAGGAAGAGCTCATCTCTGTGCTTCATTTTAACACATTTACATCTGTGCAAATATCTTCTGCAATATCACTTTTTTTTTGCTGTGTTATACATATTTCTACTCTGTAATTGTACAAAACACTGTATTCATCATCTACATCTGACTCGTGCATTTTGCAATAGTATTTTTATACATTTGTCTATAATGTACATATATATTGTTGATTTTATTTTCCCTTGTTATTGTCTTTCTTGTTCTTTTTCTATGTCTCTCTTTTATTCTTGTCTAACAAAAAATTAACTTTTTATTGGCAGGACATAAGACAACAGGAAGATAACAAATGTGATGTTGTTGCTAAAGCTGCCTGGAGGGTCTGTTAAGATTATCAGATCATTAAAGGGATACAAATTATTTCCAATGAACATTTTTTTTCTGACTTTTCTAAAGTGATTGAGATTGCAGTGATTCTGTTTTGGCGTCTGAGTTTAGAGGGTTTCACCTTATTTGCTCGTTCAGGAGCTTTTATTGAAGTGCACAGCAACATACAGGCCATAAAAATAGGAACTGCTGCTACGTCATAAAGATGTTCCTGCTGTCCGGCTGAACGTCACTGGGTGTTTCAAAGGCGGAGTATTAAAAACCAAAACAATTAGGAAAAAGCTCTACAGAAAGAGTTTACAGTGATCAAAACCCACATCTTCACAACAGACTGCCACCTACTCCTACTGCTTCAGACCAGCCCAACATTTTACCTTCTGGGCCTCACCTGGACTGGAACCTACCATCTGCTCAGGTAAGCACGGGGTGACTTATACAGATGCAAGCACTGAAACAATATCACAAAACAGTCATTTAACATTTTAAGTTACTGCAGACACCTGAAGTTTGTCATGGGCACACACAAGCACAGAGAAGTGCAGCAGCTTAAATAAAATGTCACCCGCTGCAGACCAGTTTTACCCCTCCTTCTGTAATGTGCCAGTCCCTCACTGCTCACAGCTGATGCAGAACACCTGTATTCCACACCGCTGAACAAGCAGACGATTTGCATCAAAATTACAACCCTTTTAACAAACATAACCCAGTGGAACACAAACACTCAACTTAACAAAGGGAAGTTTCCAGTTTCTTACAGTTTGGGTCAGACTGCTGTACTTCAGGTCATCATTTCTATCACTGATTATGACAATACAGGGTTAACTGCTGGGATCATCGCTAGTCCAACAGGCCAGAAACTCACCCTGCAGTCAGACAAGCAAGCAGCCAGACACGTTTTAAACAAACACCTGAGAGGCCAAAGTTATATGGAAGAGAGAAAGAACAGAAAATGATTACACAAACTATCTGCATCACATCCATCACAGTTTACAGAACGACTTCCAGGATTAACTTTGACCCGCGGGACTTACCGTAGCATTTCACCCAGTTCAGGCATATTCACGCTTTCCCTCAGAATAAAGTTTACATAAAAGGAACAAATGCAAATCTGTTCCCACATCTTATGAAATAACTTACGTATAAACTTATTAATGATGAAAATAAGGTATAAGTTTTAACGAATGATAAAGAGAAGAACTCACAAAACCAGACAGTTATTGATTTAGGGTAAAAAAAGGCAGGTAATGCTGCACCGCTCGTGAAAGGGAGGGTTATGGCAAGTGATTAAGAAATAATACTGAGGTGTTTTCTTTTCTCAGGGGATGAAACCAGCCGCCAACGTCTGACCATTTGTCTCTGTTGGTCCCCTACACCCTCCGTAATCCCTCTGCACTGTAGTTTAAATTTGGAGGGTGTTACAGCGAGCCCCTCTAAATTGCCACTTGTTCTCCAGGCGTCATTCAGACCCTGCAGCGACAGGAGGCTCGTTCTTAAATTGCTGCCACTGGAAACAGCAGTGGCGTGTTTATAATTATGCTCTTTCTTCAGCGGAGATGACGTCTTCTCGCGGTAAACACGCTCTTTTGGCCGGCTCTGGTCCTGCACAGACCCGAGGATTCATTAAGAGCTGCGACGACAGGCTCGGAGCTCGGCTAAGTCCGAGTCGCTGGCTGTGGTTTATGAGCGGCTTTCACCTCAGAGGGAGCTTGTCATCGAAGCTGCTCTGAGGGTAGAAGCAGCGACGAGGTGGGAAATGTAGCCATGCTGAAAGCCATTAGTGTTCCATTAGTGTTTGGCCTTTCGGAGTGAGCTGTGGCAAACAGAGGTGACACACTGCACCTTTCTCCATCTGACTGCTCTGCCATGTGTGCCACGGGTCATTCTGAACAAATTAGCTCTGTTCTTCATTGAGCAGCGTGTAATTAAACAAAGTAGAAGTCATTCTGGGACTATTTAAAGCTCTTTTTGAATTAACATTGAAATCAGCATCATAACACCATCAGAAATCTATTTTTCAGGTGCATGATTGAAGAAAACCAAAGATTTCTGAAAGCGTCTTTGCAGCAGAGAGAGAAACTGACGTGTGTAAAGTTACAGATTTCAGCTGCACGTTGAATCTTTGTACATGTGGCAAACTACAGCATTTCAAAGGTCAACAAAAAAGTTGACTTACGCTGACATATCATCACCTTCTGACGCCTATCATTCATTTAGAGTCTTATTTGTGGCCACTTAGAAAAAATAAGTCCAATATTTGCTCTCTTTTAGCTCTGGTTTGGGTCTCCACCAACCCCTGAGGGAAGATGTTCACCAGCTGGTCTCTAACTGTGTCTGTCTGCTGTTCGATGCAGAGCAGGTAGTGTACAGTGGGTATTATAGCTTTTAAACCAAAAACAACTGTATGCTGTGGCCTAAACCGACTCTGAGAGCAGCCAAAACAAAAACTTTGAAAGGTAAAAACAAAAACCCTTCATGTAGTGCAAAAAAACTTTCTGACTGTGAGACGCTGCAGTCGATTCTAAAAAAAAAACCTGATTCTGTTCATGTGTTACGCTATAAGCTACATCCACAAATAATTTGGTCGCTAGCTGATAAAGCTAATAACGTAGCTGTATTCTCCTCTGAGGCACCCAATGAAATAATGAACCAGACGCACTGAAATCACATCGAATCACGTCCTGGACCTCAGAGGAACTTATACCGATGTTTATCTGCGCGCACTTCCTTAAATTCACCGAATGCCTTGAAAACATCCACCACTTCATCAAATGGAGTCTTGAACATTTGGGAAGATCAACTTCCCTGAAGTACTAAAGCTGTGAGTGTGGATGTTTGAAAAAGAGATAAGTAGACTAGCATGTCTGTAGTGCCTGGGCCTTGTCCTGCCCTTCTCGGGGAATTGGGAATTTGGCAGGTTTCCCTCATCTTAGTGGAGCTGGCCTTGTCTTTTTTTCATCTTTTCTTTATGCTGCTGGTAAACCTGTTGGCCCCTTTTTACTGCTGTCCTTCTACCTCAGAATACTTGGAGCAGTGAAGCTGGAAAAGCCATTTAGGACGGATATCAGATGATGTGTAATTTGGGCTTAAAATAACATGTACGCAGCATGTGAGTCTGAAGACTCGGCTTATTTCCTGGAGGGTTTAAGTGGCCTCATTTTACTCATTTGGTAAAAATCCGACTAACATACACATCTGTACAGACAGGTTAATAAACAACCAGCCATACACACACACACGCACTCAGGACACACACTCAGAAAGACATCCCACACACAAATACACACATCTGCACAGAGGATAAACAGTCAGCCATGCACACACACACACACACACACACACTCTCTCTCTCACACACCAAGTGCTCCCTGCTAATATTTACCCATGTTAGCCCCTTAAGTAACAGCTTCTCATATTTACTCAGACTCCGTGTGTGTGCAGGTATACCAGAGCGTGCAAATGTGTGAGAAATGGCAGTTTAAATTTATATGCATGATCATTTTTATGTGCTATCATAGATTACATGCAGGCGTTTCTGCACAGAGTGAAAATATGCAGCATTAAAATACACTGGAGACATGAGCAGCACTCAATCAGCTGCACAACCTCGATAGCATTTCTCTTCTTCTGTCTCTTCTTTCTGTATCAGTGGAGCATGTGGGATTAGATTTTGGGAATTTCTCACGTTCTACCTTCAAACTATGGACAAAGTGGAGGGTGTTGGCTGCTTTCTGAAGGCAGTGTACATACACGTATTTGTACCTGGAGCATCGACACATTCCACACGAAGGTGACGAGCCGACCTTGACCCAGACGAAACCTGGCAGCAGCCTCCTCCCAACCTGTCCACCCACCCACGCCCATTGTCAACCCAAATCCTTCGGTCCGTACACACACACACACACACACACACACACACACACACACATCAACAGGCTGACGGTAAACTGAGAGCGCCCCCGCCTCCTCCCCCAAAACGGACAGGGGTGAATTATTGGGGTGAACGTGGGTCGATGCGGGAGCGAGGGAGGAAGAGGAGATCAAATAGTGTAAAAAGGAAAAGGTGGGTGTGAGGGGGGAGAAGACGGGGAACAGGGGAGGAGGGGTTAAATAAGTGACGGACAGGCAAGTCAGACATAAACAAGAAAATACTTCATTTACTGAGCTTTGGTGGCAATACATACACTTCAGTTACTGTAGAATCAAGCTTTTAGAGCAGTTTAAGGATTACATGCTCGTCAACAGCACGACAAAATTCACTTTGCACCACTTAAATGCATTGTGAGGGGAAAATCTGCAGCCATCAGATAAATAGTGGAGGAGAAAGGAAATGGAAAACACTCATGAAACACTTCCTTAAGAGTGTACTGGACTTTCCACCTCTGCTACTTCTACTACTGCAAACATTATAACTTCCCCTCCTTCTGCTGTTACTGGTTAATATAATAATAATAAACTTTATTTATGTGCCCTTTTTAAACGATAATTGCACGATATTACATGAAAAAGCATAAAGTGAACATAAAAATACAAGTAAACAACCATATACCACTGACGCTCTCTGTACTACAATTAAAACTGCTCCTTGTAGTACTTCTAATGCCACAAATACTGCTAGAACTACTGATACTTTGAATGCTAACACTGCTGCTACAAGTTGTCAGCCTCTGTTCTATTTTCTTAACTCTGTTCTGTTGCATCAACTCGACACGTAACAGAATAAGATTTCCTATGAATTTATAATTATATAGATTACAATGTGCTTCTACTACATCTACTACAAGCGGTATTCCAGCTGGTGCTACTGGCTCACAGTCAATGATTATATCACAAGCGAAGGCGAAGCATGTTTTTACGACAATCCAGTTATCTCTTAAAGGGCGCTGCATCCACTGAATGGTATTCCTTGCCTGGAAGTGCAGCCCCTGTACAAACTCCAGGTATGTCACTCAGCGATGATAAAGCACGCTCCAGAGCGTAATTAACCTTATCTCACCTCAAATAAGTCTGACAACAGGTGCGTTTAGTGCAGCGGTTGACAAGGACTGCAGCTGCGAGTGCCCTCATTTGCGAGATAGGGCTGTCAAAGGCTAACCGGGCGGAGGAGAGATGGAGGTGAACGTTCAGACGCCCATAAAAATGTCACTCTGTGTGTCTCGCTAATAGCATTTAACCTGCAAATGAGGGCGGTCATTTCACCTGTTTACAGGCCAACTCTGCCCGTTCCACTTGTTTTTAATGAGAATACTAAAACGATTTTGATTTAATTGGCCTTGTTTTGAAAGCCTGATTGATTGAAATGTGTTGAAAGACGTGACCTCAGTGGGATTGAAATGAGTGTTTTTTTCCACGCGTGTAAAGGATTAAATCAGACATTTTAAAAGTGTCCAGAATGGCGAGGACGAGGAAGCTTTGCGTGTCGGTCTTCACACTCTCTGCTGCTTTTTGGTGGACATTTTTTAAGCGGCGTGAGGAACGAACTTTGGCCCCTGAACTCGGCTCCAAAGGTCACAGACGTTGACACAGCGAGACACTCCTTTCCGCTCTGTCAAAGAGCCTCGAGTGCTTATGGCGCAGACGCTCCAAATTTAGAGACACAACCCTAAATACATAAAGCTTTTCATGCCGTACGGCGTGCAAACATCTCGTCCTGCCCAGACAACAACCCACTAATCTCCGCAAGCTGGAGGTAACTGTTTAGTTACTGTGGTAACTCTGTGTGTTGTGGCGCTCCTCAGTGAGAGCTATATAAAGACTATAGGGGTTGAAATCAGTGTTTACATTGCATGAAATAGATGAATGCTATTTGACATGGCTCGTTGAAATGATGCAGGCTCAGAGCTTTCTCGGCCCTTCATGGATGACAGACGCTGTAGAAGCCATCTGGAAGGTAAACTGACCATTGCACTGTATGTTCTCATGGTATGCCACGCAGCATAGCCGTAAGAGATAAATCTTTTTTACTCACTGAGCACCGGCTTTGGCCTCAGTCTCTGAAAACACAATTGAAGGCTTTCAGGATAGCGACTCCGAGTCTTTGAGCCTCTGTAGCTTGCGTGCGTTTGCCAGAAATGCTGTGGGCTTTAATTCTCTGGGGTGTCTTACAAAATAAACACATAGATTTGTCTCTGGGGATTTCACTTCTGCAGGCAAGCATTTAAAAGCATTTTCCTACTTTTTACTTTTGACTCTTTATTTCTTCCCCTGCAAAACAATGCAAAGCTTGACAGGAGAGGTCTGTCTTTGTGATGCATGATGAAGTGTAGTATTTCCTAAACTATGAGTCATCATGGTCCAGGAGTCCACAGTAGGGGTGTAACGATGTGTACTTGAAACTTTAGAGCTAAGTTGTGGCAGTGAACCTGTTGTTGTTCATCACCTGTAGCATGCTAGTTGAATTAGCCCAGTTAGCCACATTAGTCAAGCTCATGGAGGGTTGCTGTCTCATGGCAAAACCATGAGAGACCAGAGCCGGAGGATCCTCCCGTGACATTTAGATCTGCTGTATGGGATCATTACGGTTACTCCTAATGCTATAGGATTGGCTGGAGAGAATACAAGATTTAAGCTTATTGTTAAAGTGATTGAGCCCGCTAAGAAGTGCCTTCATGTGTGCACTTCAGGAAGTCCATTATGTTTACATTTTTCAAAAGAAATGACAAAAATGTTTTTTTGTTTGTTTTGCATTTTTTCTGTACCTTAATACCCATAGAACCAAATATTTCCTGATGCAGTATCTCTTTCATCCGGTACAGTGTTGTGCTCATCAGTCCTTGTTAAGTGCTGCAGCTGTCAGTCAGATAACACTGACAACTTCCACTTTGCAACTGTATATGGACCAATAACAGTAGTTTTATAGGTTACCTCGCAGTCGCATGTCGAAGTGATGAAAATGGGAGCGCTCAACAGCTTAAGTGCACATTTTAAAGGACAGTCGCTCTCATCTTCACTCAGGGGTTCCCTTTTGTCTGATCAGTTGTGCTGAAACACCTGTGGACAGAGCTCAAAATCTGTCTGATTTGCATCTCTTACAGGCTTTTCCATGGAGCCACACCAGCATGGGCTCATTGCTGTCAAAAGACTGGGGACCTTTTGACCAAATGAGCAGAAAAGACACGACTTTTCAGAAACAAAGCTGAAATAATTAAAACTGGCTGCCATAACATAAACCTGTGGAACTGTTGAATTGTTCAGGAGACTGGTGTGTTTCTACGCTGAGGAACATTGATAATGGAATAGTTCAACATTTATGGAAATGTTTGCTTTATGTTGAGAGTTAACTGAGCTTTTTAGCTTAGCTTAGCACAAAAGACTGGAAGCAGGATCCGTCCACAGGTCCCAAAACTCCCTTAAAGCAGCACCTGTAAAGCTTTTTAATGACCACATCATATCTCATGTGTTTAATCCAAAACCAGACTGTAAATAAGTTTCAGTTATAGTTGTTGACCCGGCACAGTGACTTCTTCAAGTAATGTTGTTGTTGTGAGGTTGACGGGCGACCAGAGCCACCAGGAAGTCCCTTTAAAAGAGCACAATTAAACGATAGCTTGTTGTTGCCTTTCGTATCTACCAAGCCGTACAATGACAGCTCACGCCAATGCTGTCTATATTTTGGGGGTCTTGTGAGTAAACTTGAGACTGTGTGGCGGACTCTTCAGTGTCTTTGCAGTAATCCCGCGGGCGAGCTGCTGTGGCTCGGGCGTGGAGCTCGGAGCGCGGCGTTGGGTTTCGCCGGCGGGTCTTTTGACCGGGCTCACAGGGGATGAGTGGAGATCCTGAGCGCTGCAGAGGCACTTATGAAGGACGCACATTGTTGCCAGCCCTAGGGAGAAAACTGAGCAGTCTGGCAACACAGGCGGAATTTCCTACTGCGATGTTATCTCACACAAGACATTTAGCTTCAGCCAAATGAAGGAGGGGGAGAGAAAGAGGCGAGAGGCAGGAGGGGGAGGGTGGAGAGAGAGGGGAGAGATGGGGACAGAGAAAGATGGAGGAGGGAGAAAGGTGAAGAACTGGGGGAGTGGAAGAGATGCAGAAGAGGGGATGACGGGAAAGTAAGCAAGACATAATTAGTGCAAATGAGTGACATTTTACAGAATAATTCATACCCTGAAATTATTCCTTTTGTTCCCTCATTAATTAGAACCATATTGTTATCCTGTACAATACGTTAAGGAATTGCATAAGATAACGCTGACATGTTAATGCAACAAGTCGTTATGCATAAATGATGTACGACTGCTCCGAAAACGACTCTGACAGTACGAGCGATAACAACCCCACAGTGTGAGCGTTTTCTGATGTAACACCTGTACGGCTGAGGTGCTTTTTTAACCTTGATTTAACCAGGAAGTCCTTCAAGATCAAGATGTTTTTCGAGGCTTCGTGATCAAAAGAAGCCAAAGTTGATTGTAGGGGACAGGATGCAAGCCGCGTCTGTAGGCCCGTACATTAGGTGGGTTTGGATCAGTAGGTGGAGCGGATCGTCCTTTAATCACAGGGTTGGTGGGTTGATACTCGGCTGAAGCCTGAGATGCTCCTGATGGGCCGACCGGCGCCTCGCATGGCAGCTCTGTCAGCATTGGTGTATGACTGAATGAGAGTCACTTCCTCCATTAAGGTCTATGGCAACCTCGCCTACTTTGCCTTTATGATCCCACACTTAGCCACAAGAGGTCTGCTGTCAGGAAAATGTGATTATAGGTTGATTTCAGACTACCTTGCTGTGAGCATGATTCAAACCTGCATGGGAAGTCCCCGCTGGATTTCAAGACCAAACCGCGCAGCCTCCCATAAACAAACCAAATCAAACAAACAACAACAGAAAGAAACAAGCTGCTCTCCTCCGTCACCTCTTATGAGATCACTTGTTCAGCAGGGAAAAGCAACTTAACAGCCCAGGTTGAATCATTTGTCTCATTTAAGAGCTAAAATCCAAATTATACCCAAAGAAAACTGAAGGCTATCGGACCCATGTGGCACCTTCATCGTCCATGACCTGACAGTTCTTCATCTTGCATTACACAGCAGCATGTGCGTAGCTAGCAGCCAAATCTGGCCAGCAAAGAGCAAACAAGGAGTGCTGGAATGACGTCCACGCTAGCATCAAAACTGTACGACAAAGAGAGGAACGGGAGGACCTTTGAACCAGCGTTAGCGCTTTGTTCTAATGACCTTTGCACTGTGAGATTTCATCAAGTGAGTCCATTGGCTCAGAGGAGTTTGAATCTTGTGCACTGCAATAAATCATTATAGTAACCGGTTGAATGTTTTTGTGTTTTTTCAAATAAAGGGTTAAGAAAATCCAACGTGAACTTGATGTACAGCATCTCGTAGCATCTGCAACGTTTTTCTTTATTTGTGATCCAGTTTAAAAGATTTTAGATGCTAAGACGCGACTTTGTTCATTAGCAGCCCATTGAGGCTTTAATACAGCATGCATGGACTTAAGTTTGAAGCACTTGTGCAATGTGGAAAGCGATAAAGTGTTAAACATCAGACGTAAACTATGATAAGTAGACATGTATGAGGTTGTGTTTCTTTCCTGTGCTTTCACAGTCAATCACAGAAAGTCTCCCAAAACTCAATTTTGTGATTATTATTAGAAGAAAACGTCTTTTGTCATTTTAAAGTTGATTTCTTTCCAGACGTTTATGCAGAGCAGTCCATATTTATACAAAAGGCTTATATGAGCTCAAGATAATAAAATAACACCCAATAACAGGACTGGGAACACAGTTTAAAGAAATTCCACAGCTCTCAAATATTGCCTTCTTATCGCCGAAACGTGACAATACGTTGTGATAAATTGTCTGGATTGCAGGACATACTGCGCAGACTGGTCAATGTTTTACGCTCTCAGTGAAGCTAATGGCTAATCTGCAGACTGGGATTTAAAGATTGAAACCTTAAAAATGCTGGATAATGATTACCAAAAGGCAATCTGTCCTGAACTGTTTCACACCACGTCTCAGATTAGTCAGTATTCCAGATTTCTAACGAGCAGAGAATCTGAAGCGTCATCATTTGTTGGGAAAACACTCAAGTGTCCTTTTAAAAGGTGATTGTTCTTGAGTTTTTCAATCTAGCGTCAGTAATGAATCTGCCTCACAAAGTGTTTGCCGTGCTGCCGTCGTGAGGAGACTGAGAGCCAAAGCGACAGAGAGTGACGTGTGACAGCAGCATTTTGTTACGTGTAGACCGACTGCATCTGTCTGCTTAAAGGACATCACTCTCAGTCAAAGTGAAGATTGATCGTCAGACTGGCTGCGGGCCTTTTTTCGCTGCTGTCACATCAAAACGTTTGCTTCCTCACAAAGCTGAACACCGAGAGCTCATGAAGCGCATTGTTATTTTTAAATTGATCAGGTTTATGAAAATGCATCACGGGTTTTGCATCGGGTTCGTGGTTAAGCTGCACACGGCCAATGAGTTTCTGTGAAGTGAAAGCATGAAATGTCATCGCAGCTGCAATTTAAATCAAAATGCATCACATGAATATAATAATACATCGAATAAGCCTGCATCATATGACTGAGAGTCTCCCTGCCAAACCTACTCAACAGTAGTGCTGTTCTGGATAATGATTACCGACCTGGAACTGATGATCATGCAGACTTTGTTCATATTTCCTTATGACGTTTACTACACTGGACTGACTGTGAGAGACAAGAATCAAAGACAGAAACAGGTAACAGTCGTATTCTGGCTTTTTCTGTTAGTGTCAGAATAGAAAATCTGATCTGTGCAAATAATAACAATAATAATATTCTTCTTTTAGCAGTATTGATGTAGCAGTAACATTAATTCAAAGTAATAATGCATGACATCTGAGAGAAATGCCAGTTTTCTTACCTGCATGGTCACATTATTTAACACACGAGTGTTCAAGTATTCAGTGCTGGACTGAGTCTGTGTGAGAGAGAAATAAAAAGGGCTGAAGCTGCATGCAGTGGGGCAGAGAGCCGGGATGTATTCATGGTGAAACAGCTCCAAACCCTGGTTGAGATTAAAAATGTTTTAATATGTGACTCAGGTAAAAATTTAAAGAACTAACTATTGAGTACAACTCATTTTCTTGCATGTAGGACAGCCTGCAGAGCACAGAGAGGACGTCAGCACATCTTTTGTTTGCAGTAGATTTTTCTCACCGGAAACATTTTTACTTGTAAAACAAAGGTGTCATTAACATTAACATTAAGAATGGCTGCATTCCATTCAGGTGCATCGGCAGCAGGGCTGCATCTGCATGATGACTTCCCGTTATTAGTTCAGCCGAAGCTGTTCAGAAAGAGGACAGAGCAGTTTAAATGAGAACACGGGAAATGCAGAGAAAAGAAACTTCAATAACAAAAAAAAAGAAAAAAAAATGTACACATTAGCGCCCACACTGTTTGATTGACAGGTAATCTGTGGGAAGTGCGGTGCACAAATAGCAGACGAGAGTGCTCGGTAACAAAGATGGTGATATAATTTGTTGGAAGAATATGGAGGATTAACATTTAAACAATTGCACAGCCCGTAGCAACAGCAGAAAATACGTCAGAGGTATAAAATGGATGATAATCAGTGGTCTCTGCTCCAGGCTTACCGTTTTCACTCCACTGTCCACAGGCTCACATGGTTTTCCACTGTCGTTATTTCCTCCAGAATATCTTTTTTTATGATTGAAATATATTCCTCTAAGAAAATGGTTTGCAATCTGCTTAAAGCTGCATGTTATACATTTACACTTGCTGCAGTGTATGTGTCCAAGTGTCCCTTAAATTCATGAATTTGCAAGTTAATGTACATAAACACAATGAAGCATTTAGCAAAAATCAGATAACACATAATTCTTTTAATGCAGTGGATATGGAATGTGTACAACACACGTGTGGATGCTATTAAGAAGTATAAAAACACAGTCTGATCGTGCACTGAAGGTAAAACTCTGTATTTAACATAATGGCGAATAAGATTTGTTATTTCCAGACTTGATTTTCACGTCTTTGTCACTGAGCTGCTCCCAGATATGAACGTGTGGCGCTGAATGAGTGAAATCAGGGCAATGGAAAAAAAAAAAAAAAGCATAAAGGATTAGCAAACTTTTCCTGGATAAATAAAAGGAGGTTGAAAAGCAACTCCAGGAAATATGTGCCGCTTTGTGAAACATCCACGTTTGACATATGACCTGTCAATCTAAGTCACAGTTGGACCTGATTAAGCTGATGAAACCAACAGAGAGCCACTTGAAACTGACAAAGACACATTCCACTTTGTATGTGTCAGACGGTGTTGTTTCAGCAGCAACAGGCTGACAGTTTTATGAAGGCAGACGTTAAAGGCAGCTCTAAAAATAAAGTATCTCAACGGCTCTTTGATACTCACTCTTTAAAAAATCTGCCAATGAGGTGAGATAAGTTCACTTGTTTCCAGTGCAAATGAACTTAAATCAAGAGTCGTGTTGCATCATGTGGCATCATCTTGACACCTGAGTTGTGATCTGCATATTTCTGACACTGATTAGTGGCGGCAAAATATTCCTTAAAACTAACATAATACATTGGATTTTTTGGAAAATACTCAGTTAATTCAATTAAATGATTAGATTCAGGAATCTGACTACAGCACCTAAAAACTGTTTTGCAGGCGAACATATGACGAACAACCAGGTCACGAGCATTAGCATATTAATTTACACACAGGATAATGATGGACTTCTCTGACCTCTGAGTCCATCTTTGTTTCCCTTTGAGGCAAATTATTTTATTGCCAAACTGGAGATATCAAAATTAGGAAAAAGCTGAAAATCCACATCATAATTGACGACCTTGATGTGAATGCGATTAGCTGCAATACAGCAAAGCAGCATCAGCTCAGTCTAATGTGTACTCGGAGGTTCTGTCACTCACCTAGCATTAGCAGCTAACTGGTGCGGTTTATGGTTAGCAAGTTCAGAATGTGTTTCGTCACTTAAAGTTACTCATGTTTTGCAATAAGTTCATGAATCAGACTTCACTATTCAGGATTATTTTGGCATTGCTGAAGAAAAGGTGACTCACAGTAACAGCACAGCTCAGCACTTGATGGTCTTTATTGCATCTGTAACTGAGGCGATGCAGCCTTCACCTCTGGATGCCTCCGAGGTTGCTCATGATTTCGGTGATCTAGCCGTTTTAAGCTTAAACCCCGCTGCAGCGCTCATTGTAATGTGAAAGGATACTTGTTGCCGTGTGTCTGAGCGAAGAGGCCCGGTCCTGGTCGACTTAGCCGTGTGACACGCGATAGGGTCCAAATCCAAAGTGGAATGGCTGCAGGCTTCAACCTGCGCTTAAGAGGGTCACTGCTGAACAAAGGGGGTTCAGTCAGAAGCTGAGAGGCTGCTCACACTGAAAAGACCATGGGGCCAGGGCGCTGTGTGTGTGTGTGTGTGTGTGTGTGTGTGTGTGTGTGTGTGTGTGTGTGTGTGTGTTTGTGTGTGAGAGAGAGAGAGAGAGTGAGCATGTTGCAGCTTTAAATCAACAAAATGTGTCCCATCTACCTTAAATGTCTTGTTTCCTTTGCTTAAATCTCTGCGTCGCCTTATCATCCACAGTAAGACATTAGGAGGCGACGTGAGGAAAGAGGAATCCAGGAGGTATGTTTTAATGGAACGGGCCGTCCCTCCCTCTGAAGCGCCATCAGAGGCGACGACAGTTTCTGATGACGGCTGCACTGCTGACTCTGACTGCTCTGTAGTGACGTCTGCTGGCTTTGACTTCATGTGTGCATCGATGATGTAGAATGATAACAAGGGTGACCAGCTACAACTGACGCTGCCTGACAGCATGACGAATCTGAAGACCTCTTACATATTCGTCTGTCCACGCTTGTGGTTTGACAGAGCTGAAGTGCTGTGGTGATGTAGTTTCAGTCCCATCTCTCACAGATTCCCGGTGAAGAGGCGCCTCCATCCAGCAATCAGAGGCACCGTCCCCGAACTGGACCGGAGACGTGTGCTGTGATGGCCGAGCACATTGGTTTGCGTCACGTAACATCATCTCATTTGATGTGTGTAATTCGACACCTGTGGCGAACAGCGGACGTGCCATACTGACAAAAGAAGCAGCCTTTTCAGACACATCGCTGTCTTCCTCTATTAAAGTGTGCTAAAAAGCGAGGGAGCAGAGAGAGAGAGAGGGAGCAGTGGTGACTCACAGGCTGAATCACTGATGGATTGAATCTGAACTTATTTTGCTGTTGAAGTCTTAACGACCATCAGCAGCCTGAGGTGTGCCTGCCTCCACTTCTCACAGTGCAACTCACACACTTTCACACGAGTTAATCACTGAATGTTAGTTGATATGTATGATACATGCCGCCATCCCAAAAGCTGGGATGCGGTGTAAAACGCAAATAATAATATATTTAACATCTGACCTCATCAGCTTCATTGATTTTTGTAAATATCTTCTGTGGAACGCTCCAAAAACACCTGTTTGGATCATTCCACAGGTAAACAGGTTCACTGGTAGCAGGTGAGAGGATCATGATTGGGTATGAAAGGGGCATCCTGGAGAGGCTCAGTCATTCACAAGCGAGGGTGGAGCGAGGTTCACCACTTTGTGAACACATGATTGGATGAAGGATGTTACTACATGGACTCAAATGAACACTGCAAACCCACAGAGAGACTGTTGGTCACATTATTACTGCAATAATGAAGGTTCTCCTCCTCTGATCTAATATGTGAAGCTCAGTCTCCTCAGCGCCTTAAAATTGTCTCTTTTATGATGTTTCCTAACTTCTTAAACTGATTTTGTGCATAAGAAACGATGACTGCAATATAAATGCATTACAGTGTCTTACAATCGCCTCTCTCTGTCTCACTCTGTGCATGATGAACCTTGATCTGCTGCTGCTACTGCCACTGTGCGTGTGTGTGTGTGCGTGTGTGTGTGTGTGTGTGTGTGTGTGTGTGTGTGTGTGTGTGTGTGTGCGCAGGCCAAACATGCACTCGCATCGTTGTCTGGTTGTTTAGCCAAGAGCAAGAAGTGTGACTGAGATTTTAATAGATTAAATTCTTGCTAAAAGACGACGACTGTTCCAAACGGCCGGAGAATGTTCTGCAGCTCTTTCTGTCCACGAGTGCATCTTGAGAAAATCTTTAAAAGCCTTTTATTTTCCTTATTTATTCCTTTCTGTGTGTCAGGTCACACCTGCCGTCTCTCCTGCTGGGTGAGTATTGTGCCGCACACTGAATTAATCCAGGAATGCAGCATTCTCCACAGAGCTGATTGACATGTAGCCTTTCATTCGGTCAGTGATATCCGTTGTCTCAGATATTCCTTGTCTGCGAACATCGTGCAGAGGCTCAGCTTTCACAATAAACCCCCCTTTGCATGAGGACGCTTCAAAATCCCCCGACATGACTGCTCGAAATAATATCTGCACTATTCTGGGGGAATAATACCGTAAATGTTCCCATACAGTCAAGAGCTGTCTGCAAACCGCGCCTTTCTGCTCTTTTATCGCAGCTCTTTCTGAACCCAGACTCTTGTTGTCCCTGTTATATTGCTTCCCACACAGTTTTGGCAGAAAGACTCCTCGAATCGAGGAATATTTCACCTCTTGAGCCAAACGTGAAGTGCCAAACCTGCAGAACGCCTGGACTGCCTCGGCTTTTCACTCGGCCTGGCACGCATCATTCAACGTCAGGCCATTTCCCACGCCAAACGGGCTCAGAGGGCTACAGAAAGAGAAGAAAAGAAGAAAGTCCTGTCAAGTTTTTCCACTTGGTTTTGTTCTCTTTTTCTGCATCTGTGTTTTTTCACCTCAGTATCTATGTGTCCCCTCTTCTCCTACTCCCTCCCTCCTCCGCCTCACCCCCTCTCCTCCTCCTCCTCCGCACGTCTAACATGTCATTCTTCGTCTTTTGTACCTACGGGCCTTTTTCGCCATTGAACTCCCCGCCCTCTCCACTCCTTTGGCTCTCCCTTTCCCTCTCAGGGGCCTAATTATGAGCCGGCATTAAATAAAAACATTTATATTTCTCCAAAAAAAGGCTCCTCTCTGTGCTTTCTCTGGACAATGAGGGCTTGTGATTCTCCCCTCCCTCCTGCTCCCTCTTTCTGTCTCTTTTTCCGCTGAGTGGCCATTCACTGGGGGTCTTTGTCTCTCTTTGTGATTGGCTCGCTGTAGGACTCCTAGGGGGCAGTAATTGTGTCTCATTAAGTCTTACAGTAGTCGTGAGGGGAGTGTAGCGGGGTGGGAAGTGAGGGGGAGTTCGCCGCACAAGGCCTCGCAATTAGAAATCCCAGAGAGCTTGAATGGGAGCCCTAATCAGGCCACAATGGCTGGGGCTCCCTGCCTATTAGGCCAAAAAGGAAGTGTTGCCATTGTCCAAACACACACACACACACACGCACACACACACACACACACACACACACACACACACACACACACCAGGAATGCATGCAGCACAGCGGGGATGGATGTAGTTGTGTGGTGGCGTCATCCCAGAGGCCAATTTGGAAAGATTGGGGGACTTAAGAGAGCTTTTCACTGCCTCAGTCACGACACACACACACACACACACACACACACACACACACACACACACACACAGGTGCAGGCACACGCAACATTTTTCCATCCGTATCGCAGCTAAAAGGGTTCTCATTAGTGATGTTCAGGACAAGCTGGGAGTTTGCGTTCTGTTTGCTCATTTGTCACCTTGTGATTCTTCCCGCTGCACAACGCAGCTTTTCCATTTTTGTGTGAAAAACATTTTCTGCAAGAAGCACATTTCAGGGTCTCAGTGAAGCAGCAGCAGCGGCGGGGTAATAAAATCGGCATGCCGTGTCTGTGGCGGATACATAAATAACCCATGCACCTCTTCTCTGAGGAAATTCAGTAAATTTCAGTTTCAACACACAAATAATGATATTCCACCACCATCTGTCTCTGAAAGGGAAATGCACTGGAAAATGAAAACTTTGCAAAGCCTTCCTCTTTTTTCTTTTTTTTTTTTATCTCATAATAGGAGCAGAAAGTGGGTCTCTTTTTCTCCGTTTATCTGTGTAGCGTTCCCAGGAGAAACAGTGGCTACCCCTCCTTATCTTTGTTACCGCCGAGTGCTGCAGTGGATTATGAAGTGGATTATGCAAATGTCTCACAATATATTCATATTAACAAAGGTTGAGGTTCATGCGCCCGTGCCCGGAATTTATGAATACGCAAATAAAAAAACCTGAATTGGCTGGAATGTGTTATCATTTAATGAAAATTAACTCGGCTCACAGTATTGTGCTGTGTTTTGGCTCATTTGTTAATTTGTTGAATTAGTTGCATCTGTACAATGGAGTGATATCCAATTTAGCCCATTGTTTTAATTAGTTTTGTGGTGTTTTGTGTAGCTCAATAACTGATATGCCTGTAGGTATTATATGTGTATAATTGTGTGTATTATTTCCCTGCTGTTTACTCTATTGTGACATGGAAGAATGGATTCTCTGTCGCGTTGTTGGAGGTTTTTGGATATGGATCCAAATGTCGAATCATCTGCAGTTCATTGTCGTTAATGTTCAACCAACAGCTGGGATCAAAGTAAACACGCTCATGTATTCATGCCTGTCTGCCTTTGTTTTTTTTGGTGCTTTGTTAATGCAAAATCTTATCCGTCAAGCTGAGAAAACCTTCAAATATTCACGTCTTGGCCACTCAGTGCTGCGCAGCACAGGGAGCTCGTACTGGGTGGGTCCTCCATTAAAAAAAATAAAATAAAAAAATGAAGGTCATGCAACTAATCTGCTTTATGTTCAGCATAAGCAAACTACATTTGCAACTCATCTTCTGAATCGACTTTCTGGAAATATTACCAGCCCAGTATACCTCGATCACTAAGGTCTGCAGGTCGAGATTAACCTTGGCTAAATTTCCTTGAAAAGGGAGGATAATTTAGAAGTTTAGGCTACAAATGAATGTGGTTTCAGCATTTAAATGACTTCATGTTAAGATAAACAATAATTGCATGTAATATTTCATATAAGTGTGAAATGATCAAATTCACATTCGCACTGGAAACTTTTGGGTTTTCTTAATACACAAACATCGACTCTGCTGCTGAGTGATTTATGAAAGCTAATAATTGGCCGCGATTTCATCATAGAGGTGTTTCACTCAAAATGAAGAAAGCTGACTCACACATTATGATGCAATTAAGAAAATTACAGCTATCAAAGTTATGATTCATCTGAGGTTTTCTCTCCAGCTCATCGGTTCGTTTAAGAAAACCAACAGTGAGTTAAAGTGGTGAACGTGCTGATTTGATGTTTGAAATCTCAGCATTCAGCAGCCTGTACAGTGTGTCAGCGCTGCTTCAGAAGCACAGATGATTTGATTAATAAGAATTTTGATGTCCATAAAGATGACGGTTGCACCTTAAAGTCACAAGTCCAAACCTGCAGACCGGTTGGGAAAATCTGGGTGTAGAAAGTCAACAGGAAGCTGTCTCCTCCTTCGTAAATGACTGTGTCATTCAGCGAGACAATGTCAGCCAAGCAAAACAGAGCCAGGTTAGAGCTGCATAACGTTATGGTGCCACCACGAGAGCTGCTCTGATAAACATTTTTACATTAACCGCGGATCAAATGACTATGAGTCACAGCATCCTTCAGCTCTGCAGAGCTTTTTAGCTTCTCTCAGCTCACTCTTTTTGAATTTTTGGTTTTAGCTTGACTGTTTTGGTTCTCCGTCAGTGATCTCGTCAACCTTGTCTCCATCAACCTCGGGCAGCTGTTTCCAGAGAAAACGCTCCGATAAACCCACAGCAGACAGACAAAGACGGAAAGATGTAGACCTGCTGGTGAACACTGTGAAGCGTTTAGCAGCTAAAGAGCCAGTTTTTCCCCTCAGGAGTTGGTGGAGACCAATAAAGAGGTTAAAGGAGAGTAAACGTATGACTTGATGTTGCTCTGTGAATCTGTAAATAGGAAACTTGTTGCTCTAAAAAAAATCAAAAGCGAACATTTCCTTACATTAGCCACTGTAAACTACTGGTAGACCAAGGAGGGGTTTGGTGGTAAAGCTCCAAGGGTGCATTTAATTCTCTATGGATTCACCTTTTAATTTGTAAACAGGTGTTATTTATTCTTCCAGAAGCCATGTGGTCTCACTTTAAAGTCACCTTGGGCTGAAACCTCTCGAGCTCAGCCAGCTTTACGTTCTGTTTCACTGTGGGCATTTCACCGGCACTCCCATTCAGAGCATGATGAATCAGGGAGAGTCTGCACGCTCTCATCTGCTGCCAAGGTGTGCGAGTTTATTAGAGCCTAAACACAGGGGATGCTTTGAATGAGCTGCTCTTTATTGCCCATGGTTTGGGTTTTAATCTGCACCTGTTGTTGAGACCCATGCACGTGCGGGTGTGTTTGTTCTTCTCTACCGTCTTAACCGAGCAGCATTCACAGACTAAGCAGCTAAAATGTTGCCATCTTGCTCAAGGACACTTCAGCAGGGCGTTTGGCTACTCAAGAACACACACTGACCTTCCAAATGCTACTTCATTTGCACTCTCAGCGGTCATCCGCACATTCTGTTTTCTCACAGGCTCGCTATCAGCGCCAGGCGCTCTGTATCATTTTCCACGCTGAGAACGATTTGCCCACAAATTTCATGACCTCACGCCAGATTACATTACAGCGCTGTGTGTTCCTGTGTGCTGGAGCTGAATGGCCGACCAGCTGAACCAGTATGACTGGGCACTCTGTGTATTGGAGGAAGCGTAATGAGTTTCATCTCCACAACAGGGAGCTCAGTCTTTGGGTGGCAGCAGGGACGAATCCAGCTCGCTAATTGGTGTTGTCAGCATTTTAAACACAATTAATGGCAGTTCCTTCTCCTCTTCACCTGACCTAATTGTAGGTGATAATTATTGTTTGGGACCTAATTTACACAAATAATTAACAGATGTATGCTGACAAATAGGCTGAGTTGATTCTTTGCAAATCCCTGCACCATTGTATTGTTAATTGGGCCAAATGTAAACAGATACCCTGACGTGTTTTCCCCCTCCTCGCAGCTCCTCGCTGAATACAATCCTAAGCTTCTGAATAAACAGCCTCAACTTCGGGAGGTGTGTTCCCCCTAAAGCCTGGATCGAGTTTCATATTGTTCGTCCGCTTAGGTGAATTTAACAAAACATAGATGAGCGGTTTGTTTATTGGAGCCTTTTCACAACTGAGCTGTAATGATCCCACATTAGCCATTTAAACAGGAAACAGACAGTTTAAAAGTAAAAGGATGTTAAATCATCAAGAGTGAAGATATGTTGTACAACATTTAAGGACACTGATCTGTGTTTATCCAGAATCTCTAAATATGTAGGCGTAAAACAGATTGTGACATTACTGTAATGTTCTCTTATCTGCGTGTTTATGTAACGATGCCAACAGTTATCACATTTCATTTCAATGTTTAAATCTGGCAGAGGAAAGCTGAGGCTGAGCCACGTTGTTGCAAAAACTTTGTTTGGCTCTCTTTATTCATCTTTAATGTTTATTATTCGCCTTATATTTCAGAAGGACCTTGATGCGATTACCCCTGCAGTGATCATTTAAAGCTTGGATTGTCTTCTGCCTCATCAGGTCAGTTCAACAAAGCTAACTAAATATGGATTAACGTACTCTTGTTGGAGCCTGTGCAGTACAGCTAAAACTAATGTTTTTTACAACAATCTGTAGAAACATTTCTGTATTTTACTATTTGTTTGCAGAAATGTTCTAAACACACTCTTGATTCTGCACCTACTCAGCATAGCTCAACTTGTTTAAACTAATTAGTCGATGACCTCCAGTAAAAACACCCTCAAACCAGCCCTATACGGTGAAAAGGGCAATTAACAATAAACATGACTTTATTTACTTTCGGGAGTGTTTTGTACCAGCTGTATGATTGTTATGCATAGCTTTAAAGTGTTTTACTATTACATTCCCCATTGGCACTGATTGCTTCTATCAAACCTCTGGAGATTACAAAAGGTTTCATTTGTTGTGCGAAGTTTCGGCGTGTTTTTATCTTCCATCTGCAGCACAAACCCCAGTGTCCTCTGCAGCACTTGGACGCTGTGGACACTGGACGCATGAAACGGCCTGTTGGTACCACTGACAGTGCAAAACAATATGACATCTCAGACCATGCCATGATTCCACCGAGCAGGTTCCCAAGTCATGATAAAGGCATGCATCACGCTAGTGACGGCTATTTGTAAGGGGTTTCCCACCCTGCCACACAAAGGGGGCTTAGCTGAGAATCAGCGTGTTCTCAGGCATTGTCTCTGGGCTCGGACCACCCGTTCCCCCTCGCTGTCCCACTGTCAGTCAAACAATACAATGCTACAAGTCCTGCGTCGCCCCCAACCCCCATCCTATTTACTCAGCCAGCCCCTCCCTGCTCCCACCACCCACACTCTGGACACGGGGAGCGGTGACATGGTGTTTTTTTAGCGGTGAATGTGGACTATTAGTCAACAGCTGGGCCACGATTAATTCACAGGGTAAGTCAAGTCAAGTCAAGACATGGTGGCTTTACACAAGCACGCTGCAGCAGAGGGCAAAGGACATAGAGGAGCATGGAGCAGCATGTGAGGTTTTAATAAAACTCTACATTTTAATGACCGTTTCCAACCATTGTGCACCTGAATATCGACAGTATGAACTGTTTTGGTCATGTTTGGTTCATGTTTAACACCAGAGACAAGAAGCAAAAGCTTTGTTGTGACTCCAGCTTTCTCTCAGTCAGTCAAGACAAAGTTTTCAAGTTGATTTTAACTTTTTAAATTCCCCTTTCCACTTATATTTCCTATACATTCCTGTACTTTTATTGAATATTTCACCGATATTTTGTATTCTGATGTGCGTAACAAGAGCAGAATTCCATTTCATTTTTCTGTTGGTAAAACTAGGATGATATAGATGGATGCTCAGTCCCTCTGCAGCTCTTCTTTATGATGTACCATAATAAAATATAGCATTATGTGTCAAAAACTGCTACCATCAGCCAATATTAAAGTTGAATGTAATTCTGTTTAATGCGTATTGACTTGTGCTCTCCATGGAAACAAGGCTCCGTACACCCCTTCGATAGCTCAGTTGGTAGAGCGGAGGACTGTAGGAGAGCACTGCTGACATCCTTAGGTCGCTGGTTCAAATCCGGCTCGAAGGAGGAGGCTTTTGTGGTTTGTGTCTGTTACAGGTCATACATCAAACAGAGAAAACAGACTTCTGATCCTCCTGACAGAGAAGCTGCAGTAAACTGCTGCATCTGTAAAGTATAATAACTCATCCTATAACAAAATGCATCTTGCTATATGTTTATGTTGGCTATGACTGCTGTGTGGTTGTATCAATACTTGAAATAGAAAAAAACAGGCAATTCTTATTCTTTATTATCAGTAACAGTCTGTGTTAATGGACTAAATGACCAATAAATGGTTTGATATTAGAACGATTGTGGATGTATATCAGACAGATGAGCGGGTATATAAATAAGGTATTATTATGTTCAAGATCCTCTGGTATCTTTCCTGAAAAGCCAGCTGACGTTTACCATAATAAAATGCTGCATTTATGTGTAAAAGACTGATATCATCAGCCTATATTAGCCTAAAGTTGAACACAGTTCTGTTTTATGTGTTGACTTGTGGTTTCCAGTGAAACAGGCTTGTGCACACACCCCTTCGATAGCTCAGTTGGTAGAGCGGAGGACTGTAGGAGAGCACTGCTGACATCCTTAGGTCGCTGGTTCAATTCCGGCTCGAAGGAGGAGGCTTTTGTGGTTGTAGCCGATAAAGCTAATGCGCCCATGTTGGGGAGCGTCCACCTTGTGCTGAATTTGCATCACCACAATGGATTTAAATGAAGTGGCTAACATACTGTACATGCTCTATTTCAGTTTCTTTCATCCTTTTTTCCCACTTTGCAATAAATGCATCGTGCATATTTTGTATATTATGTTCACATAATAAACATATATTTACAACAATCAATGCAGTTGATCAGGTAAAACATTAAATATGTTGCCTTTGTGCTGTTTTGAATTGAGTATATGCCAAAAAGGATTAACAAATGATCACATTCTGTGTTTTACAGTGTCCCAACTTTTTTTTGGAATCAGGGTTGTCTAACATAACAAAACCAAACCGTCACAGTCATCTAGGCTGCAGCTGTGGATGTGAATCAATCCATATGAAATCAGTATTCAGAGACAGCAGCAGATAGGGTTATTGAGAGCGCGAGTGAGGTACTACAACATAGCCTTGTGAGTCCCTGGGGGCCTCGTCTGAGGTTTTGGCCCTGGTCTCATCCAATCAGAAGTGAGCCTGACTTTGTAGTGTGATGTCTCTGTGCAGGCTCAGGCATGGGCTGGCGTGAATAGAGCCTGCGGCCATGCTGACCAGTAGTCAGGCAGGAGTCAATATGGCTCCAGGCTAAAGCATCTGGGCAGACAGCTAGCTAGGTAGCCAAACCCACATTTTGCATTGCATGTGAGGAATTAAGCTGATGCTCTTTTCCAGAGCAACTTAATGATGAGTGACACGGAGCGTAAATCCCCAGATCATTCACTGGACATGCAGCAAAAGAGTCCAAGTACGCTGTCCAAGCACCAGGCCATAAATGATCATGGATGACAGATAAGTGCCACAACAGGAAACAGGAGCTGAGGTAGAAAGATCTGCGTGAAGCTAACATTAATTTTCTGTGACTGGACTTGGCCTCACTTACTTGACGAATTCAACAAGGGAATAATTGTCCTGACAGTGACCTGGTATGCAGAGCTACTGTGCGTAGTATTTATCTGGCATGCATTCTGATTGACAAGGCTGAAAATGGTTTGTCATGGTGTTATTTAACAAAGAGCACCTGTTGGCGAGCAGCGGGAGGAAGTCATGAGGATGTCTGTGTCTCTGCTGGGAGTTTGTGCTGTAACTGCGTTCAGCGTTGGACGTCTGGCTGTGCAGCAGGAAGAAGATGACATTGTATTCTCATCACCTGCACTGTGATCCATCCTGGTAGGTGAATAAGTAGGGAAACTTCCACCTCTCAGTCCAGCGTAAACAGATCCCAAACCTGACAGGATGTAAGCTTGTAAAATAGCAAACTGATCTCATGTGTCTCCATCACAGTTGTACTGAGTGTCTGAACTCACCCGGTGAGCATTTGCAGGTTTAAATACATCTAGCTGGGCTTAAATTGTTGCAGCAGAATTTAAATAACTATAATTCAGCATGTAGTAAAAACCTGCAACACACCTGCAAGCCACTGAAAGAACGACGTCACCTAAAGCGAGTTCAGCCCTCTTTTAAACAAAGTGCAGGCATTTTTTCCACATGTGAATCAGAAACTCACCAATTTGTCGGTGGAGTACGGTAAAAACAACATTTAAAGAATATGTAACAGGTCCGATTTCACCATACTGTGCAGCCTGTAAACACCTGAAAAAGACATTTCAATGCACAGCTTATTTAGCCTTTTACTGATCATGGTGTTGTCATAGTCAGACATATCATACGTATGCATTGTGGATTCAAACCCACATTGTGTGCAACTTAGATCACAAACTACCAGGATATATTAGGAGTGATGTGAGATTTCTGCAGTGTATTACTGATTCTCAACCACAACTAGAGAAGCATTGGAGGGAAGAAAACAGAGGAACTGTGCAGCATGTGTTTTAGCTCACTCGGGCTAGAGGAGATAGTATTATAAAGTGGTTCTGAAAAATAAATAATGCAGTCTGCTCCAAGCTGAGCTGTAAAAAATGAAACTGGTGACCTTGTTGTAATCCAGCAGTTAATTTAGGGGTCAGACTTGGAGACATTGTGGCTGCTCCTCACTCACATCCTGGTAGTTGGAATGCTAATGACGGTGAATCACAGGTCTCCGGTCGATGTGCTGGAGGGAGCGAGGAAGTCAAGAGACCACCCAGATCTCCTCCCCTGTCTCCCTCTGAAACACTTAGCAGTGTAATTATATGGGAGTGACATGTGAAAAACGCTCTCTGTGCAAATATGGATTAAGGCCCAGACAGATGCTTGTGTCTGCGTGCTACGCAGTGCGCATTTCCAAAACACCACATCTTACTTTCCTTTAATCATCACCTGAAGTTACGTAAAGGTAGAGAGGGCTGCATGAGAGTTTTTGTTGAATTCTGTCTACTTGGGACTAAGTCATGTGTTATCTTTTATTTGAGAGGTCAGTCATGTTGTGACAGTTTTGAACTTCCCAGTACTTCCATGACATTCCACTGAATCACGTCCTCTCTTCACAATTCACAGGAATTTTGTCAGGCCTTACCGATGATGTCACCATGCTCCACCTTGTTTGATTGGTGTGTCAAAAGCAGCAGATGCAGCAATTTCCAAATAGAAAACCGCTTTGCTATAAAATTTTCTTGAATTCTCGTTTGCTTTGTATTTGCTGATTCAAAGTGCAGAAGAGAAACATGTAAAAATGTTCTCAGTGATCATCACAGTTCAACCTCTTTTATCATGTGCCAACAACTGAAACCAATAAAAGACTGACAAAGGAGGTGCAGCAGTGCATAGACTCAAGATGGAGTCAGAACATGTTTCCAAAAGCAGCATTGACATGTGTGGTGAGAAATAACGTAGGCAGGGCTGTAAGGATAAACTGCAACCAAAAACAGCAGTTCACAATGTTTGCACATCATACAGCTCCTTATCAAACACTTCACTGTCATTAAGCTCCGTGCAGCTGAATAACAACCTTCCTTCTTGTGTTATATTCAGTCAGATTGAAGGTGATGCTGAGTGAAAGTTTGTGACTGTCTCACCCAGTTCAACACAGAAAGAAATGGAGAGCACAGTCTGGCCACACCTTCAGTACTTCATCTTCACCTGGTATTAGCATATGACTAGCATGAACATGCTATTGGATTTGCGGACAGCTAAGCCACTCTTGGCAAAAGAAAAATCATTTCAGCACATACAGCAGCACGGTCCGCCAGCCCCACCTTTAATTTGGATACAGAGAACTGAGCACAAAGCCAACAGAACTGAGTTAATAAGACTTACTAATACAGATCACATGTCAATACAGACACTGAAGAACAGCTGGAAGTGGCCAAAATTACATTTTTTTCTATTCATTTGACAACGCCCTCTAGAGGCCGTAGTAATTTTGAAAGAAGGTGATGGTTTTATAAAGTGACAGATGTTGTATGGGGCAGACTGTGAGGCGATGGATCATCATCAGATGTTGACCGTTCGCTTCCTGCTCACAGTGTTGGTTTTTTAAAGTATGACCACAATCTTTCCAGAACCGTAACCACATATTTATTATTGTAACCATGCTGACGAAGGTCCCCGAACCTTCAAGGAGTAGTCATTTTAACCCAAACCACGATGTTTGGGTTAAAATGAAGTTTTATTTCAACCAATGACTGCAGATGAAAATGAGGCTGGTTAAATCTGGTACATCTACATGATGCACGCAAGTGCTCAATGTTAATTAACGTGCATTGTCCCTTAAGCCAAACTGTGAACTTTAGCTGAATAACAAAGTCATTTTTGTGCCTAAACCTAACCAAACCTTAACGACAGCCTCGCCACATCCTGAAAAAGTCACTGAGGACAAGAGAGTATTTTGTTCTTTCGTTTAGAGGACTTGTCTAAATCTTAATTACTGCTGTTCATTACAGTGAGCTGTGATGTGTTTAACACTTTCTTGTAACTGGGGGTCATTCACTTCTTGGTAAATGCTACATTTCCTGAGTTCAGAGTTTACCTTCTTTTTTATTGCCCACTAAATCTGCAGGTGCATGCGTTTTATTCCAGGATGTTATATAAATGAAAGTCAGCTGTCCATATTTAAAAAGCACATGTGATTTAAAAACACTATGAGTGCAGGGTGTTACGACTATCCCTTCGCATTTGTAAAGAATAATTTTGCGTAGGTTGATATTGGATGTTGTATTTTAGAATAAAACTTTTAGAATAAAGCCTACAGCTCACGAATGACTGCCCTGTGCAGCTCACCTCACCGCTGGCGACGTGTCTTCCTCCCTCTCCCTTCCATGAAACCTTATATCTGTGTTTAGTTGATCGGATAAACATCTGTATCTGCAGCAGCAGAGATCCCACAGCCCGCTGTGACCAGTCCTCCTCTTCCTTGAGAATGTCCAGTGTTTTTAGTTTAGAGAAAATGCAATGGAAAACAAACACAGCGTTCAGAAGTGTAGACAATGGCGGGGTGGCTGGGCGAGAGCGCTGCACATTCCTCTCCATTTCAGCTAATATTCTGGGAGATTCTGTGCTTAATGTAATTACGTGGGGAAATAACGGTCTCCCATGCGCAGAGGGGAGTTGGTGACTGACTGCTGGGATGGACTCATACTCTGAAATTCACTCTGTTACCATGGAAGTATTGTTAAATGCATTTCCCAGAATTCCAAGGCTCAGGTTTGACCGACTTTCCAGCGACGTTTCACCTCCGAGGGATTCAGCTAACCAGCCGGACGGCTTTCTGCTAAACAGAACAAATTTGATCTGCGCTGCAAAGATATTAATTTAGGAATTTTCCAGTGACAAATTATTAATAATGGAGCTCAGCGGCTGCAGAAGGGCGAGCTCAGCTGTAAAACAGATGTGGGGAAAGCCATTTTTACAGTAATGAACAGAGTTTCCAAACGGCGAGCGGCTTCTGAGGGAGTTCAGCGGGAGTTCAAAGATACGTGATATGGATCAATGAAAACTACATTTTGGAATGCAAGTGTGGGAATTAGGACATGAATGTGACAGATTTGTTGACTTTACTGCATTCAGTATGACAGACTACTGCAGAATATAAGTATGCATCTCAAACCTCTACAAAGAGTTCATTGGTGTGGACCACATGGACTTACAGCATCATGTCAGAATTATATTTAACCAGATCTTTATCATTCACAGGTCATTAAATAATGATGTTTTGTCATGCCCCTTGGGCTTTAAACGAGCTCCAATGTAAATCCATCGACAGTAATATTAGACACATGGAGCGAGGTGATGTAATCTGAAGTAAGAGAAAGTCTATGTAAGGAGAAGGTTGGGGTTGATGGATAGGTAAGAAAATGGACTTTCACTCAGGAGACTGGGCTCTTTGGAAGCCAAAAGTCAACGTTGACTTTCTTTCAAACCCGACTAAGCTGTGATCAGTTCACAGCTTTAACTTTTCTGGCAGGAAGGCTTTGTGGCAGGCCACTCATACAGACGCCAACGCTGGTTTTCTACGATCTTTGAATGAGAGCAGGTTGATTTAACCCTTCCCTCGAGTTCTGTGAGATGATCCTGAAGTAAGATGAAAAACGACATGAACCACTGCCAAAGTTCATCAACACTGAGGTACCAAAGTTAGCAAACATCTGCATTTGTGATGTTCTGCTTTCATTTATTCAGGTTTTTCCTTTAATTTGCCACTTGTAACCCGTCGCTCCGTGACACGTTTAGCCTAGCTTAGCACAAACACTGAAAGCAGGGGGTAACTGCTAGTCTCTGTCAGAACTTACACACCACGTATCTTGTTAGCTGTCACGCTAGGCACTGGCACATTTAAGTTTCCTTTTCAAAACATTTCTCTGTATTGTTCACACTCTGAATTAAATCCTTGTGCTGCATAATGATATTTTGTTTTATATTTCCTTAACAAATGTTACACTTCCAGCACAAAGAAAAGAAATGTGTTACACTCTTGGTATTTTACAAAAGGCAACATTAGAGGCTGTCCTGGAACTGGAAGCTCTGAGAGTCATTTTTATCAGCCATCTGTCTTGACAAAGTGTCCTTCACCAACACACACACACACACACACACACGAATCCTCCTCCCTGCTCAGCAGTGGTTCTGGATGAGAACACCAGATAAAAGCATTGCCATTAACTGTTAGGTTGCTTTTCCACTGCTACAAATGTTTACTCTATTGAGGGTGATTGAGGAAAGCTGCTCTCATGCAGCTGTGACGGCTGAGTGGTTCAGGTGTTTGACTGAAGAGCCAATGGGGAGTTCCTGTGTAGGCTCTAATGCTGCTCATGGTGAGGATCTTTATCTGACCTTGTCTCCTAGAAATGATATTATATGCAGCTAATTTGCTCACGACTCCAATGTGGTGATGAATGTAATCGCTGCCTTGATTATATTCAGAGTTAACATGTCTTTGAGTGAATGCAACGCTACGTTTATGTACTGATGGAGTTGGATGGAGGTGGTCAGGGTGGATGGAAGTGCAGGGTTTGCATCAAGACTGTGATCAAGACAGGGCTGCTTTGTCATATATGTATATGATAGGCCGCTAAGCCTGTAGGTTTACATTGAAGCACTTCCTCAAAATATGTAAAAAGTGGAAGATTTCCAATATGTAATTATTAATATTACTACTTAATAGTTTAGTAAAAACCTTTCTTAGGAATGAAACTCCTCAAAATTGACAGTTGTCCCCCCATAATTGGAAAAACTAAATTCCCATTCCTAGAAAACCTCAGGAAACTAAACAGCAGCGATGGTCAGTGCTCTCACCATCTCCACCACCACCCAACTAATAAGTTGACACAGCGCTTCAACCAACAGAGAAAGACACTGAGCTGCTGTTACCCTCAGTGTGAGAGGATACCACAACGTCTGACAGAGGCGGACTAACGGACACTTAATAACCAGCGAAGTTGCTGCACACTGTAAAGTAAAGACTCAGTGGAAGTGTATTATTTTTGGTTCTGCACTGACCTGTCAGGGGAGGCCAAATGGAGTCTCCTCACACTGAGACTGGAGGAGGAAGGAAGAAGGAGACATTTGATCTGGAGTCTCCACATGTGTCTTTTCTGCTCCGCCTGCACACTGTGGGTGCATGTGCAGACTGGATGACATATTTACTGTGGATGGGGATGTGCATGTGTTCTGGTTTGCTCCAGAGCTGTAGACCTGAACCTTGGATAAGTCAGATAGAAGATGCAAAAATAAAGACTGCTGGGAGACCTGACTTACTTTACTCCCTGAAGATTTGACTTGAGACTTGAAAGCAGATTCCCATGTTTTGATCTGCTAAAATGCTGGAAAAATAAAGAAACGAATAAGATACTGATAGTCAGACTTTGTATAATCAAACACTTTTAATACTTTGTTGACATCTTGTTGTTGGGCTAGGATCCAGCTAAAATTCGGTTAACTGTTTGGCAGAGTTTAATGTTTTCAGCTGTTTGACTGTTGCTCTATCAAGAGTCGGCATGATGCTCCACGCATACGGTGCAGACCCCTTCGATAGCTCAGTTGGTAGAGCGGAGGACTGTAGGAGAAAAAGCTGGAATCCTTAGGTCGCTGGTTCAATTCCGGCTCGAAGGAGGCAAGTTTTGTAGCTGTTACAGAGACTGTTTGAAATTAGCAGCTGTAGCTCAGTAAAGTATCACCACTATATTAATGAGGCTGTGCAAACATAACTGAACACACAACTTCTCTCAGAGCTCGATGTTTGTCTGTGCTCGAGGAATCGCAGATGTGATAAAACCCCATGAACAGACGTTTTACTGCTAATATGAGATATCGAAACTTGTGCAGCCAACACTAATAAAGGCATTCACACTTAGTATTCTTGTCTGCATGAAAGGAAATGCTAAAAAATTGAAATAATTAAACTGGAGTGCACTACTGAGAGATCTCCTCTGTGCTGTGCTGTGTGCTGTCTTTTTCCTTACATTATCATGTAGTATGTTTTGGCACTTTTGACCTTCCATCCAGTGCCATCATTAGATCAAAGCATGTTCGCATTGTCACTGTGAACATGCTTACGTAAGCATTTAGCTCAAAGCCCCTGTGTGCTTACGTACAGCCCACAGAGCTGCCAGCATGGCTGCTGTCTCTCAATCTGGTTTCTTTACAACCCCAAAATACAGCTTGTCTTCCATATCTGGTATTTACACACCAGACTGGGGCCTCATTATAACAATGTCCCCATAAATGACCTAAAAACAGGTTTCTGAATAATAACTTTTCATGTACTTTACTTATTATATTTTGCATATTTTGTATAAATGCAACTTCTTTCGAAAGTCTTCTAAAAACTCTCTGATGATGTGTGTGTTGGCCCAAAAACTGCATGCTTAGACTGCTGTTATTGTGTTTGACCTTTTCAAACTGCACTTTCTTTTCTTTCTTCTATCACAGTGACAACAGCCAAAGGATCCTGGGCTCAGTCTAGCCAAGATAACCTGTATCAGCCAGCTAGCGTTACCCAGCAGGCCGAAGATGAAGCTGAACCACAGGGTCATAAACTAGAAAGAGGGAAATTGCACCTTTTGTTGTTTACCCACCAATGTTACACACAAAAGCATTTCTTGTACTTCTGGTAATTGTAACACATCAGTAATCTCAGACTGAGCTCAAATTTACATTGTAGACACTTTCCTAACGCTGTTATCAAAAGTAGCCTTGAATGAGAACATCAGAACATCAGGATGTCTGTATAATAGAAAATGAGCTGTTTACTTTAATAGAAAAATACCTAAAACTCAGAGTTTTTCCCTTGATTTGACACAAATTGTAACGTTGAACTGCAATAACTTCAATGTAGCTGCCTTTCTTTTTTCAAGTCTGTCTGCATTTTTACATTCAGTTTATATAATCTGATCATCTAATGAGAATGTCTGTCTTGCCTTGACAGGTTGAGTTTCCACACCTGAAATGACGGCCACAGTTTTGGCATGCAACACAGCCTGGGCTGAGCCAACTGTGGCATGCAGGACAAGAAGACGCAGCGATGGAAGAAAGCCAAGAGTTGACTGGATTATCTGAAGAGTTTTCCTCAAATCAGTCAAAGCTTAAAGGAGGTTGTTGTACCAAAAACACGACGGCGACCTCGCGGGTGCTATGATATCCTTTGGCAACAGCCCACGAAGCATTGTGACACTGCTGCACCGCATTGGCCAACCAAATACATGCAAGCACATATTCCTGGAAGATTACTTACCTGTAACATAAACTATGTACTTGTACTGTTTAGCTGGCAATCATTGCACAAAATTTAAAGTCACTGTTGCCATTGTCTGGAGTTGTAAAAGCCTGTCTTATAGTAAAACACTGTGCAGTGTTTTGGCACCTGATGAGCCTTCAAAATAGGCCTTTCTGGATCAAATTCAGTGTCTTACTAGTAGAGATGAAACGTGCATAGAAGTCTGCAGCGTTTCTCCTGTTGGAACACTTTTACAACTAATTGGACGACGGCCATATTTTAAAAGAACAAAATATGTTGTTTGGGTGACTAAACTACGTAACAATGTGCAAATAGAGTCTGTAGACACACAATCATACAGCAGCAGAACAATCTGCAGCGTTTAGCCTCAGTATACATTATTCATGAGCTATTAGTGAGTTAGACAGGCAGACCATGACATTTGGCCCGTTCTGAAGTCCCCATGTCATGCATTGAGCTTCAAGTGAGTAGTGGGTGGTGGTCACGAAGATGACTCAGAAGATTCAGAGCGATTCTCTTTCTGCATGTTTTGCAGGTGAGGTGACCGTCGTCAGTCAGGGTCTTGAAAACTAAAATACGACCTCACTTCAGACTTCAGGCTGAAAAACCTCCAGAGCGCCGCCTTCCACCGTGCTTTCACTGGCGCAGAGCGAACTTTGGCTGATGCTGGACAGATATCAATTTGAGTTTTCAACATGCAATCATGATTTTAATGATAATTAAAACTTGAAACCTGCAATGGTAATTAACCGGTGACCATTTCATCCCTACTCACTGCTACTTAAGACAACATAGTTCAAATGTAAAAGATTAGCTTTTAGCATGTTTAAGCATTTTGAGACACTAATTAAATGTGATTGTTGCAATGAATAGTGGCTCATCTCATTAGTATCAGTATAGAGGTTTGGAAATTCTACATGTCCATATTGTTTCTGTATCTGAAATCTATTTGTGTGTTTTGCTGATGCTCTTAATGCTTCCCCGAGTCCACCTCAGTGACTTCAGTCTTTTGCTGTGTGAAAATCATGTCGCGTCGGTACGACGTTCTTGAAATGAATGTGATTTGCGTCTGAACGCTGTGGCCTCAGACTGGACTCTGTGCTGTGTGTTTGTGTGATCACGCGTCCGTCCAGCTGCTGCCCAGCAGTGAACCCTCCCACAGCCGTCAGGCAGCTTATCATCCCACGGTTCGGCATGGTTTAAGTTTGGCTGCGGATCGACAGGTGCTGCACAATTACTATACAGCTTTTTTTTTCTGATTTTCTAATGTGTGATTGTACACCTTAATCCTCCAAATTCAATGACAAAATAGTTTGTTTATGTGCTCTGGAGCAACACGTAAGCACTGTGTGATCTGACGGCCTCACTGGTAGGACAACACTGTTTGTCTGAGCCCTCACAAAAGGCAAAATAAATCTCTTTTATGATCTGACAGGACTATGGTTGAGATTTGGTTAGGTTTACACAAAAAAAGCTAGGTTAGGTTTAAAGAAAGAGCGTGGTTTGGGTTAAAATGACTACTTTGTTAAGGTTTGGGGAGCTTTGCCATCATGGTTCCAGTGATATCCATGTGGTTAAGGTTAGGAATAGATGGTGGTCATAGACGTGATCAACAGGGCTGAGACAACAGGAGGAGCTTCAAATGCTTAAAGATGTTAAGAATTTTTTCTCATCGCAGTCTTACATCAACCAGCGCATGAGCTTTTTGTGTTTAGCGTAAATGTAATTAATAAAAAAAGACCAAATTTGGATCCAAATGGCAGAGGTCCTAAAGGAAACACACACACACACACACACACACACCCAAAGCCCTGCTCCAGGCTATGTTATGTAGCCAACGGAGCTGCCAGCAGAGAACGTGTCTGTCTGCCGGCCTGTCTGTCTGTCTGTCCGCCAGTCTGTGTTCCTGCTTGTCTGTCTGGCTGCCTGCCTGACTGTATCTGTCTGCCTGTCTGTCACAGGTTGCCATTAATTTGCTGGATGAATAAATGTTTGAAAGTCTGGAGCTGACGCCTTACAATCTCTCAATAGAAGCCTGTCAGTGGTGGAAATGTTTTACATTACATTGAGGCAGTCGGCTGACACTTATCCTGAGTGACGTTCAGTGAGTGATGAGTAAATTCAGCTTCAATTTGTAGATTAACAAAAAAGAAATAAATAAACAGGTCGGAGCCAGGTGTGGAGATCAGGTCCCGTGTGACCAGAGAGAGATCATGTCACAGCAAAATACTGGAAGAAATAAGACTTAATATAAGAGATAGTAGGACTGAAGTACGGCATCAGTTTAAAGTGTATAAAACGTATATTCAAAGTAACATTCAGGACACTACACATGAAGGAAAAGAAGAAAAGCCAAAGATGTACAGTATGTGTGAAATACAGCACATCTCATTCTCTCTTTAGTTTGTTTTCAGTGTTCAGGTGTGCGTTCACGGACGTGTGAGTCCCCCTGCGGCGGGGCTCACTGGTTGTGTTATAAGCCCGAGGTGAAGGGAAGTGTCTGGGCAGGTTAACATCTCAGAGCGCCACTGTCAGCCAGCTGCCTGCTGCTGTCCTCCTGCCAAAAATATGACTCGCTAGCCCTGGCATCTCGCTACCTTCCAAGGCAAACTGAGCCAAAGTGCTGCTGTCAGGGTGAGAGCTGCACACTGCAGCACGGACTTAGTTCCAAAATATGGAACAGAGATTTAATGACTCATACCAACCTCCATTACCATTTCAATGTCATAATTCAGGATGCGTTTTGGAAGGTTAGCTTGTTGATTAACATACGGTTGCAAGCACAAGGCACCAAAATCATCTATTTGCTCCCAGTGTTGAGACATATAAACGCTATACAGCACAAATATTATTCCAGATCACAGAAGAAATCCCCCAGTATTACTAATCCTGTTTATGCTTTAGTTTCTGGAGCTATTTTAAGTGAGAAGCCACATATTCAACCTGTGCGGTGATTTTTTGTGGTACTGGATATTTAGAGTTTTGGTGTCTGAATGTATATTCAGATTTGAAATATACCAACATTTAATTCATCGATGGGAATTCATCGCAAAACAACCGGTTATCAAAAACCAAAATAACATTTTTAAAACATAAATCGTCACATACATATTACAGTTACAGCTTCTCTCACACCAGGTACACAGGTGTGCTGAAAATAGTATATCATTGAAAACAGCGTGGGTGTGTTGATAAATAATTGCTGCAAATTACCTCTGAATGCTTTTGATAATAAATTCCCAGACGTGATGAAAAGTCTCTGTGCAGGACTGGAGACAGACAGCATGAAGGGTTTTGATCACATGAAGGGGTTTGAAGAACCCAGACAGACACAAAAATCCATTTCCTGTACGTACGCACAGACGGTGGTTGATTCGTGAAACTTTAACAAAGAGGATGATGGTGGTTGAGACTAAACCTTAAATTATGTAGTTAGCAGCTGAGCAGGGTGTGACCGGTGCAGGTCACATGATCTGCTCTACTCCAGGTCACACCAAACATCCACAGTAAAAAACTACATCTGTCGTCACCACTGAATGATCATAGAAGTGTTACAGGAAGACTCCGTTCGCTCTTCATCATCGTGCAGGTGCCACTATAAAGAATACAGGCTACCATAGAGTATAGAATTGAGTATTTATAGTACGTAGTTTGGAGAAAATTATAGAAAATGACAGAAGGGCGGGACTGAAAGAAAAAACTTCCAGATCCGTCTGCTGGTTCAGCACCACGGACAGCGGCACGGATTTATCGGCACGGAGTCATGATCGGCCGCGGGTTTGTGGGTAGCCTATGTTAACATTTAGAGGGCAGCTGACGGCCGATATGTAACGCTGATGTTGTTTTTGTGGGATAAAATACAATAATTTAATAATAACAACAAAGGAGACAGGATTGCTGAACTTAAACGAACATTTATGTAACACTAATGTTATTGTCTGCAGTGTTTCTGTTTGCTTAAGTAGATCTTCAATCTTTACAATTACAATTTGTCATTTGGCAGACGCTTTTATCCAAAGCGATGTAGATATGAGATTTTCATACATCACTACATCACACGTTTTTGCAGTGTGCTAATTTTAAAGAAAAAATGTCAAGGAGCTCAACTTTAAAAAAAAATAGCGCACTTAACAACAGCACTAATCAGCAGGCAGCGGCAGTGTCTTCTTGTTTTGTAAGTAAGTCCATAAATGAATTAAAAATAAGTTACAAGCATATATACATATCATATTTCAGCGCCGTGGTTGAGGCCAGAGATTCTAACTTGCACAAACCTCAGTCAGATAAAGAGCGAATCTTTTTAAACCCAAGTAGTCCAGTTCCAAATCCTGGCCTGTATCATCAAGATCCAGGACAAACATGGCAGGCAGACAGCAGTGATGTGGGTACCTGAGCAGAAATAAACAAAATCTCCTGGATTGAAAGAAAAAGTTGGCTGTTGTTCAGTTTATGTTCCTCAGTAATTATTTGAAACATCTCAGGAACATTTGTCCTGGTGAAGTTTTGAACATTTTTGTTTCTGTGTTTCTGAATCTCTCACGGCACCTTCACCTTCCTTCAGCCGAGCTCGTCCGTGCAGGAAACACACCGTCCTTTGTTGCAGATGAAAACAAATAGATTGAGTGAAAGGTCAGTTTCAGAGGGCTGCGAGCGCTGACTGTTTCACTCAGCCGTTACAGTCTTTTCTATCTTGTATTTTTTAAAGATAATTGTGTGTTTGAACAGAAACACGTTTGCCAAATTGCCGCAGACCATGAGGACAGACTCGATGTGTGTGGCTTGCCTGAATAATTACACATCTTTTTGCCAGCACTGTAAAGATAAACAGTGATGTCATTTCTCTACCTGGCCGTCTTTTTGTAAACGGTGGATCAGAATGTGCTTTGCAGACACGCATAGGTTGTGTGTTTTGTTTGCAGTTTGAGTCGCTCATTATCTCCTTTCCTCACTTATTTTCTCATTGTCTATTTCGTCATCTAAAATTTTTAATACTAGACAAAAATCTAGTCCGTGTTTCATATGTGAAACACTGAAAAGTAAGTCCTCAAAGATTGCTGGACATTTCAAGAGTTCAGGGCATCTCAGCAGCAGTGAAATTTCCAGAGAGCCGGTTTACTTTGGATACGGAGGCAAACTTCTGTCTACAGGAGGGAGGGGAAGCCAAAGGCCCACTGGCCACACTCCTGGCCCTCCTCAGCTGTGATGTTGTGTGGTCTTCCTCACCTGCTGGGTCAGAACCTGAAGCAGAAAATGACTTCACCTGCTTGTCTAAGTGCAGTTTTAGATCTTTTGAATTTCACACATGCTTTTCTACGTTCCCAGGGGGGTGAATGAGCATGAATTCATGTGTCAGACGGAAGGAAAGTGTATTTTGATTTTGATATTCAGATACGTCTGGAGAGAGTTATTGTTAGACTTCTGTCTGTTTTGATCTTAGACTAATGTGAGTTCACAAATAATAAAGCAAACAGCAAAGGAGGGAGTTGGGTGATGTTGTATAAAGAGCAAGAAAGTCCATGTATTGAGGAAGGTGTTGGATGGATGGATCAAACAAACACTTGTGTCCTGTGTGAAACCGAGAGTCAGCGTTGACCCATTTTAAGTTACATAACGTATTTAAGTTACGTCACGTACGACGTTCCACCACTGCCCCAGCTCAATTATGGGATTTAACAACATCAAGAAAACAAGACATAAAACAAGACTAACTAACAAGACGAACAAAAGACAAAACACAACACAAGCTCCCAGCTGAGAGGCAGCCAGACCAGCAGTCCCCACGCCAGAAGCCTCTCCTCTGGATATTTAAGCACTTCAGTCCCAGGTCAGGTGCAGCTCATTCAGCAATCAGATGCAGCACACCTGGGCTGAGCTAAGACAGGTGAGGAGGTGGGACGTAGTGGCAAGTGTTTGGGAGTCATTGGCAGTCATCCTATGAGGCTACACACTGCAGTACAAACGCTTCACATCTCAGGCTGTTGTGTTCTGAGTATTTCCTCTCCCTCATCACCAGCTACTCCCAAACTTCCCCTTCATCCTTCAAGCCCACACACACAGACTCTCACACACATCCACACGCACACACACACACACACACACAAAGTGCTGCAGTAGTAACACCTACGGTATCTGTAGTAACTCTGAATACACTCGTCTTAAAATAAAACTTCAATTACTCTAAAAACAGACTGTCTGGAAAACCTTATTCATGATTCCAGTCAAAACTCACTTCATGACCACCCAGTTACACAAATTAAATTCACCGCATTACAAAACCACGCCAGTCACAGACTGCCGTTTACATGTCAAGGATAAACCACATCTTCTCCTGTAACAGAATTAATGAATTAGCTGGTTTGGGCTAAAGGCTGTGTGTGCAGATCCAATGCACTTACAATGCACTCCCCTGGCAGGGGAGAGGATGGAAAAGAAAGGGGCAAAGGAAAGAGAAATGGAGACTAAAATAAAAGGTGAAACGAAGGAGGGATCGAGTTAGAAGGCAAGAGATGAAATAAATGATGATGAAGATGTCAGATGCCAGAGTTAGGAGATATTTAATATTATAAAAGAAGGAATGATGGAGAGGAGAACAAGAGGCAGATGGAAAAAAGGAGGAAGGTGAGGAGAAAAATTATGAAGTGGAGAGGTGAAAAGATGAGGACAGGCATGACAAGAGGAGACAAAACAGGAGATAAGAAGGTAAATCCGTACAGGAAGTGGTGGAGGATAAAGGCACAAGAGGCGAGGAGGGGAAGAAGGAGAGTGAAGGAGAAGTGGGCTGCTGAGAGGACAACACCAGAGGTCAGGGAGAGCCAATCAGGATCTCCAGCATCCTGCTTCCAGCCTCACTCCATGTGTCTGATGGGAAATCCCACTGAGAAGCCACTGACCTTGAACAAAGAGGAGAGGGTAGACACTGAGAGACTGAGAGAGGAGGGAAAAGAAAAGGGAGAGTTAGAGGGCTGAATGGAGGGAGGAGTGAGCGAAAAGACAGAGAAAAAGGGATGGAGAGTGAAAGGAGAGCGACAGAGGTGAAGGAGGCAGAGGCCAAGAAGTGCTTACAGAAATTTACATTATCGCATACAGATTTTACATGGCAGGTGGAGCCAGGACGAGCTGGGCAGCAGGAGGAGGGCAGAGAAAAGACACTCCCGTCCTCCTCTTTAATCTGCACCTCCATGTTTTTAGTTGAACTGCCTCTTGCTAATTCCAATAAATAGTGTTTTGTTCAGGTGGTAAATGTCGCTTTGTCCTTCAGTTTCCAAATATGAAAAAAAAAAAAAAAAACTTGTGTAGCTTTAAATAAAGGTAAGGATACACCTGAGAACGCAAGTCTCCGCTCTGTCGCAGGTAAACCACAGAAGAAGTGACTGAAACAGGCGGGATGTTTTTCTTTCCCTTTCCCCGATAAAACCACCACAGAGGAAGACGATGGACCCGCAGGGCGCCACAGCAGAGAGCGTCTGGCTGGTGTTGATTCAGCAAGCCCTCGTGTTCTCTTTATGTAAGGACACACACACACACACACACACACACACACACACACACACACACCTCTTAATTTACATTATACATGCATATGTTCACATTAATGATTCACATTAAGCCGTTCATAATAACTGCTGAAGTTGTCCAGGAACACAAGTTTAAAGCGTGCGTCAGCGAATCAGGTTTTACAGACTGTGTGTTTTATTGCTTCTTTTGTACACATGTGATTTGTTTGGCCGAGGGCTCGATGTCTTCTTTAAAGAGGAGGACGCTGAATTGAATTGAGTTTTCCCTCTTAGGGCCACGTTGTCCCTCGGGTGGAGTTATTTCAGTGGCTTTGTTTGGGTCTGAATAAATTGGAAAGCTGTGTAAAAATCCTCCGTCAGTTGAAATAGAACCAGTTACAGTCGTCATCACAAATTTCATTAAGCAGCCAGTTATCTAGAACACGCAGAGACGTGCGCAGAACATATATCTTTGTAATAACTTTTACCACACATGCAGAAGCAGTGCGCGTGTGCTCGCCTCCTTTGGTGCGTCTGACTGATTCTCCTCTTTGTTTACGGCTCATTAGCATCGAAAAGGGCTGGGCTAAATGCAGCTGGGGGCAACAGCAAATTGGGGATTATTAGTCCATTTGTTGATTAGGGAAGTTAGCTGTAGTTTCACCACAAGACTGAAGCCAGACGAAGAGATTACGTGTTGGGTGACGATGAGCCAGATGCAGCAAACTGTGTGTGACCAGCACACACTCACATAGGCCGCAGCAGCTAAAGGTATTGGCCTGTTTAACAGTTAGTAAGGGACTAAAAGAAAGAAAACTATCAGAATTAGTTGAGAAATCCATTACAGATATAATAAGTGAACGAGAAGCTAATCCAGGTGCAAAAATCCTGTTTATGCAGTTATTGCCATAAAGAATCTGCTGAAGTACACATAATGACCTCATCCATTTCAATGAGGTTATTCAACTTTGTTGTTGGAAATCAGACTGTTAGTCAAAGCAGAGGCAGATTTCAGATTTCAGAGAGATTTTATATGCTGTATCTTAAAACACGAAGGAGGAACTTTTCCTATATATTGATGCTAGGGAAAATTCTAAAAGCTCAAAAAGTCGACTTCTATAAATCTCGCCGTTGACGTACACCAACCACGATCCATCAGAGTAATTCAACCATTAACCAGGCCGCTCACGTGTGCACAGCACGTCTGCCTATTGTTTGATTTAGGACCCTCAGCGACGTGCTTACTCTCTGGATGTCCGTGTGATAGATTTGTTTGCCATGCAGGTCAGTTTTTCCCCTCTGCCTTTGCTCAGAGTTGAAAAGTTGCCCCCCCGAAACCCCCCAGGTTTCTCCTCACTGAAAATCAGCTGCATTCAACATGATTTAAAGAAATATATAGTAAAACTAACAGACACACACACACACACTGTAACTGGCTCTGCCCTATATGCACACACACACACACACACACACACACATACACACCTCTTCATTAAGAAAGTACAAACAGTCTTGCCCAGTCCTGTTCTGAGGGATTGTGGGAGAATTTGTGGGATGGGAACTCTCTCTCCTCAAACTGCTGAGACTGTGTGTGTGTGTGTGTGTGTGTGTGTGTGTGTGTGCTCTGTCCATCCACATCTCTATTCCTCTCCCTGGTTCTTCTTGTCTTTTTCGACGTCTCTCCCTTTATTTGTCTCTCCATCTCTCTCCCTCACACACACATTCAGTCCACATGTGGTTAAGTGCCTATCGTCTGTTTCCTCGTCTCGTCTGAGCGTTGGAGCCGAGCCCTCGGGGCACGGCTGTCTAATGAGCCGCTGGCTGCTCTGCGTTTGTCCTGTCAGAACAGAGAAACGACCTCGCCGCGTTTGCGCTGAAGCCATGTTATCTCTGTGGGGAAGCTAGCCGGAGCTGCAGCATCTTTAAAAGGATTTAGTGCAGCTGAGCGTGAAATCCCAATCTCTCATGGTGGATATCCTTCTTTAAACAGATGTTAAAACCACATCCACCTGGAAGCAGGGGTGTATGGTCACCTGAGGACTTATGTGTCTGTCTGCAAACGGCATGGTTATTATTGATTGTTTATTGAACGTGAAGTCAGACATATAGCTGAGAACATGTGTCGGCGATGTGGACACAGCACAGGATGTATCAGCTGGACTTTATCTTACATGTTTGAAGAATTTTGAAAATGTCAGGCGTTAAAAAATAAGCGCAACCTCATTCTTAGTCTATTATAAAAAGGTAAAAAGCTTCCTAATAGTCCAAATTCTCTGCATCGCTCCACGTCTGACAAAAGGCTAAAACTGTTTTTATTTATTTTTTGATCCAGATAAATTAGTTTTTGACGCCTTGTGCCGCTGCAGCCAAACAAATTGAAGCCGGTTCATTCTAATTTTGGCTTTTCTCACCAGACGCTGTGTTGTGCAGACGTGACATGTTCAGGGGCTTCATTTTGCAGAATGCAAAAGAACAAATGTAGACGTTGGGTAATTTCCAGAAGAGGCACAGTTGCTGCAGTTGCCATGATGAAATCATTGTGGTTTTCATTGGTGGGCCAGAGTGCACATACTGTACCTGTGAGCACAGCATCAACAGCATGGAGAGGCTTTATTGTTCATGTGGTGCTAATGTGTGTCTGACTCCACATATAAAATGTTCCACTGGCTGCGACTGACACCGCTTCACTCTGAATATATGATGCTGCCAGCTAGTTTCTTCATAACTACACACAGCTTTTTCTTCCTCCACCCTGCTCCACATGGAAGTGATCAGGCATCAGATGCGTCTCTGAGGAGACAAGAAAAGGACAAATCCCAGAGATATTCTACCATGTTAAGCGCAGGCATCCGTTGTCGCTGTTTCGGCATCGTGTGTTAGTACATAAATCAGATGCATAATGGAAAAACACAAGCCTGAGAACACGTATCGATGAAGAGCCGAGCATGTAGGAGGTCTGCTGCTGTCGGGATGGAGCAGAGGGAAGGAAGGAAGCCGTGACACAGACATCAACGTGTTGCTGTCAGCGCTCTGCGGCGTGTGTCGGCTCAGTGCCGAGGGAGAGGGGAACCCCGCTGAGAGGAAAGTCCACCGAACAACGCATCACACACGAGTGTGACTTCACTGTGTGTGTGTGTGTGTGTGTGTGTGTGAGACAGAGAGAAGGAATTACAGAACTGCTGCTGCTATAATTCATCACAGCTCTTCATGGTGTACTCCTACACACTGTGGGTATGATGTTCATATTCACAGTGTCCTCATTACACAGTGATTCTATTAAGACATCAGCTGCAGTGCTAACATACATAAATACTTCTGATGGGGAAAGATGCTGAAGTTCCACTTGGATCAACCAGTTAAAAGAAATTTCTTGAAATTCAGTGGAGCTACTTGAGTGAGGCAAGACACTGAGAAGCAGAACAAATGTGGTTTTTATGCCCCGTTTTATTTGTCTTGAAACCAGAGTAACGACTGCAATAACCTCAGCTGATCTTTATTCACTCACGGACTCAGAACGTTTATCCCAATTATTCTCCACACGTCGTAACTCATCCCCACATTGTTATTTTGATTTACAGTGCCATGCAATAGTCCAGAAGGGTAAGAATGGCTTCCTTTAACAAGAAAGCAAATAATCAGGAACATTAGCTCACTCTGTCCCAGCAAAGACCGCTGATTCATATCTCAACATCCTCTTCCTCACTCCTCTCTCCTTTTCACTTTCCTCCTCTCCATCTCTCTCTGCTCTCTGCTCTGTTCAGGGTCAGTGGCTTCTCGGCAGGACTTCCCATCAGAGGGATGAACCGAGGCCGGACGCAGGAGGTGTCTTGCACCTTGTAAGACGTCCCTGCAGGCGGCCAGCAGAGCGCCTTCCTCCTCCTCCCCTCTTTTATAGCTGAATAACGACTGAGGAAGTGAACTGTGGAGTATTTCTTCTGTTCATCTGAAGAGTCTGAGAACCTTAATCAAGCCTCCAGCGTCCCTGCTTTCCTTTTCCTGCTGCTCTTTTTTCCACGTTCATCTCCTCTCTTTGCGGATCTCCTCCCTGTCTTGCGACATTTTGAACATACTTCCTCTCACACAGCTGAGTGAAGGTTAAACGCATGCACGCTCGTAAGGAGTCGCAGGACATTACATAATCTACTCCACCTTATCAATCTTTCCCATTTTTCTTATCGTGGCGGTCGATCGGAATTTCAACTTCGATGGTGCTACCGCTTCTCTGATGCAATTTAGATTGTTCCCCCCAGGTGGAGGAATGGTGTCTCAGCAGGTTAAGGCGAAAACCGTGTCTCACCGTACCTGCGCTGCATCGTAGATCTGAATCATGCACTTCCTCATCTACTCCTGCCTCCACACACCTATCTCCTCCCCCCCCGTGCTTCCTCACAGTCCTCGTGCACCACCCCTCTGCAGCTCATGACCTTCAGTCTCTCTCCATCCCATCACTCCTGTTGTTCTCCTATATAATCAAATAGAGCAGAACTGCTGCTAAATACCGAGACTGAAATTTCCAAATCCCACTGGAGGAGAAAAGTAACCCCGTATCTCCGATCAGCTTGTTTAGTTTCACTTTAAACTCTTAATGAGCAGTTTTATCTTCACACCACCTATATTCACCACTATCTGTCACACATCAGCCATGAGAGGAGGAGGAGGAGGAAGAAGCAGCGGAGACTTGAGTAACTCATATTTATCTCTCTGTGTTGCAGCACTGAATTCTTCGCCGTAATCGAATGAGAAAATGACGAAGTCGTTTTGGGTTAATTAGGGACTTGACCCCGCGGAGAACAGGCCACCCGGTTTATCTCCCGCTCTAACAAGCGTGTGGCTAACAGCCGTTTAAAACACCACTTATTTACATTTAGAGTGAATCTTATGGCCCCGGCAACCCTTGACGGGAACTTTACGACTCGCACTTACAAAGAAACAAATGTGTTTAAGTGCCGGCTTTTTAAAAAGTAATTAACCCATTTGTTCGAATGTCACGGTTCGTGAGGTTTTTCTTTTCTTTGTTTTTTACACTGAGTGAAGGATTGATTCGATATGGCGTCGGTTTGTTATCCACTCAGGAATATCTGTCCATTTCATCTCACCGCCGTGTCCGGAGGCAAACTCCCTTTTCTGCTGCTAGATTGGTGGGTGTGAAATCGGAAAGTTGACGTCAAATTGCCGTGAGAGAGGGAGAGATGTGTTTAACTTGGCTGTTCCTATTTAGAAATGAGTTAAATCAGCTTCTGGTATCTTGGCGGCTCGCTAATCAAATCGTCCCTGCTTGACGCTCAATTTGGTCTGTCTTACTCACGCACACACAAACTAAACTGCCTCCTCGAGTCCTGCGAGCACCATTAAAACTAACGCACTCAATGTGTTTGCAGGAGACAGGGAGACTAAACGCACATTGAATCCAGCATTTGATAGGCCGATGCCTCTTGGGTGGTTCGTGGTTTGATCCACACCTACTGTACTTCTGTCCACATGTTGAAGTGTCCTTGATGTAGACAGTTAATCCCAAATTATTTCCGGTGTGTACATGCAGCGTCCATCCGAAAGTAATTTTGGACGAAAACCAAACAGATGGAATTTAAATCTAATCTGAGCCTAAAGTCTGGGCTTTAGCTCATGACCACATGATGCTAATGAATCGTCAAAGCTTCTGCACTCTTGGAAATCAGGATAGATGCACTCACTCACACACACACACACACACACACACACACACACACAGAGAAAGATGTTTGCCAGTTGCATTATTGATCCATCAGGCAGCCGATATTTTGCTCACCAGGTTGTTTGAGGGCAGCAGCAATTTCTCTCCAACTCTCGACTTCGCTTTGAAGCTGTTTTTTTTTCCGTGTGTGCAGCAATAACTGATGACGTATGCCGCTGACATTTTGTTGGCTAATGTGACAAATCGCTTCGTTGTGCTGCCAATACTGCAAGAGCAATGATGAAAACATCGTGCCACAGGTTTAAAAAAATGATCTGGATGTCTCAGAATCAATTGAGAATGGCGGAGGGATAACGGAGGGCAAGATGATGATCTCACTCCACGTAAGCAGCAATGCTCCGAACAACACCTGGAATGAGGGATTTTTCTAACAAACGCTGCCGTGACATGAGTCCTAACTCTATACCCGTCACTTTAGAGGTTTTCTTCATTTCGTATGTAGGCCTGCCAGTTTTTCATTGAAGTATAGAATTATATGAACACACACCTCAGACCAGCTTTCCCCCTCAAACCTGTTATGACACACACAGCCCGTCGGCTCGCTGCAGCACAGCTGTGCGCCGCTGACGCAATCGCCGGTCTTGAGGAAGGGCTTAAATGTTGCGAGCACAACTCTCCCACTCCGCTCCGGACACAAGCAAACCATTGTGGGTGCGCTGAGTGCTGGTAACAGCTGGACCACACGGCGATTATCTTGGACCCCGACCCCGCGGCGATGACAGGATCAGCTTTGGCCAAAAGCTGCCTTATCCACGGTCGGCACATGATAACATGATGGATGAATGTGCAGACAGGCCGGAGGAGTGAGCTGGCACGGAGCGACGGTTTCTATCCTTATTCTGGGTGGCAATTTACAACGGCCGTGTCCTAGACTTTAAACCCATGTGTTAATTAACATACAGTGGGCTGGAAATTGAAAGGAAGAGCTGTATGCTTGATTTATGTGTGAAGAGTGTTCCAACTAGAAAATGGTGTCCAGTGTGGACACTTTTTATTTACAAATCAGACTTTCTTTGTGAAAAACAGGCAGACTTTTACTGCCATCAACATACAAATAACCCAGTTTAATTACAGTATGTAACCCGCCTCCACCACGATGAGCAAAGCTTGAAGGGTGGAATAAGCGGAATAAGAAAGTTGTAAATTAAAGAAAATAGTTTAACTGTGACCATAAAAAAAGCAACAAATGAAGCAAAAATTACAATTTACAATCTCTATAAAACCACAGTGTATTTATGGCAGGTTGATTCTCTTCAACATTCCAACCAAAGCTGCAAATAAGTCAAGATAAGTCACTGAAAATAATTCAAATTGAGTTTATTTTATATACAGACTTTAATTTAACGGTGAAAAACTCAACAAAAGAGGTTCAAAATCAAGCTGCAGAGGAAAAGATGTGATGTCAGTGTTAAACTTTGGCACGCACAGGTAGCAACACACACATTTGTATTCGCCTCCGCAGAACCCTCTCGGTGACCCCACGCAGATGTCAGCACGCCAGTGAGGTATGTGTCCATCATCGGGTGTGTATATTTATGAAAGGATTATAATTAGACCTCTGCTTCCTGCGACCTTTGACCCCAGTTTATCCCCATATGTTATTGGCCCGTGAGTGATGTTCAGCCTCTCCTTTGATATTCTCAGTGTGTGAGCATCAGGAAAAAAGTTAAAAACAGTTTGTTTTTAACTGAAAATGTGGCTCTTTCACCCTTTTTTGGGATTTATCGCTGCATATCTGTCCAATCTGGAGAATGTTTATTGGGCTCAAACAGACGAACGTATTGAGAGTTAAATGTAATCATTTTATTATAAAGTCAAGATTGTTGTTGACTGATGTTTAATCCTTCAATCAAAGATGAACAAGTGTGTTTAAAGGCAAAAAGAAAGTGCCATTTTCTAAATCCACTACTGACTCACACGAGACGGATCAATTACATGGCTCTTTCCTCACACACACACACACACACACACACACACACACACACACACAGAATGACAATGAAAGGTGCAGACAAGTGCACCAAAAGCTATCACACAAACCCAAAACTAATTTTCCAGGAGGTCTAAGGTAGATATTCACCTGAAGATAGCTAAAAGGAAAAAACCTGAAAAATTCCTGCCTCTGTCCCGCTTGTATTAATCATAACATTCCCAACATGATGCAACGCTTGCAGCTCTGACTTGTAAGTCAAATGTAACACCTGTCTGGGTCTGAAATATTTCTCAGTCTGAGATTTTTCTGTCACATATTTGACACAAAATGGTCATTTTCTCTTTTTAGGCCATGAGGAAACATTAAAAAACGAGAAGTTAAGCAGAGAACTAAGTAGCTTAAGGATGAATGTCTGGAATCCTGACAAATGTGTTACCTGTCTGACTTTGGGCTCACTTCATTTAAGCGAAGGGCTGACACATCCCAAAGAAGTGACACCTACTCTCAAAATTCAAATGATGAAAAAAGGAGGGAGGAAGAGAGGGAGAGATGTTTGCGTCTGAGGGAGCTAAACTGTGCGAGTCACAGAGGCTTTGGCTCTGAGTCAAATAATTCCCTGCACCAGCTGATGTTAACATGAGCAGCAAACAAATGAGGCCTGGGAATAAATCCTGTCGTGTCCCACACTGCCTCCATACTGCTCTCCCAGCGCCTCAGTGAGGGAAGAAATGCTGGAGGAGTGGACTTCCACTTTTGCCACGCTGGGAACATCTGCCCAGATGTTTGTATGTGTGCGTTTATTTTTACTGCTCTGCACTCACTGCGGTGATGTTTCTGCGCTGCACTTCATTGAGGTCAGTGTCGGCGCTACTGCGATGTCTTGTTTAGGTTTCCTCGATGATTGATGAAGTTGGAGGTTTTTAGTTGCTAACATGGCTTAGATGCTAGATGCCCTGTTCTTTCAATACGTCCTCATGCCTCAATAACAAATTTAGCCATTTGCTGGTGTCTTGCAAGATGACCCACATGACAACTTCTGATCTGCCACTATGCTATGCTAATCTGGGTTAGCATAGCTTAGCACATAGAGTGGAAGCAGGGAGAATCAGCTGTCCTGGCTCTGTCCAAAGGAGACCAATGGTATCTCTTTGTTTAATTCACACAGAAAACTAAATGTAAAACTGAAAAAAAGGTGTTTTTTACATGCAGGGAGACGCTGGAACTACCTCTTGTCTGCATGGGAAAAGAGAGAGGAAAGAAGGTCCAGTGTTCATTCACTTAACATGTCAGAGATTTGCTTTATATAAATCCTGTTCACTGGGCAGCAGTGTGTGGTACGTGCAGGGCAGATGCAGCAGGCACAGGTAGAAACAGTAATATGCACAAAGTGGAGGTGCATGGAGCAGCCATGTATAATGAATGAACATCTGAGCCGCTGGAGGATGAGGCGAAGTAGATGGTGGGTTTTTTTTTTTTTTTGACATATCACATGCTAGCGTGTCATGCATATTTCATTGGGCATGTCTGGTTGGGCTGCTGCTTGCCTAGGGAGCCAGACAGATGTTGCATGTGCCTTTGTGTGTGTGTGTGTGTATGTGTGTGTGTGTGTGTGTGTGTGTGTGTGTGTGTGTGTATCAGTGGATACAAATAAAGCATCAAAAATGTGTATGTGTGTGTGCACCTGACTGTGAGGTTCAGGATTGATCCAAAATCTGTTTGCACAGGTGGATGCAGTATAATATACTACCAAAACAGGACGTTCTCATACTGCACACCACCAGGCTGAAGTACTCGTCTGAACACACTTTGATAAACACAAATAATGTGAGTCACTGAACACATATTTAAAAATCATCATTACTTGTGAAAAACAGACAGTGGAGCTCAACATGTGAAAATTTTGTCACAATTTTATGTCACTAGTTCATATTACAGTGAGTCAGTGTTTCCTCTCTACACTCTTCACATGTTTTTAACCATTGGCCAAGTTTGGATGCGATGGACATGGCAAGCCCAGATACTTTATTCTGTGCAGTAATTTCAAAATGAATAAAGAAAATCCTAAAAAAAAATTCTTCCACAGTGTTATTTTTCTCCAAGCTGTCTGGGTTCAAACCAAGGTTTCAGAAAACGCTGCCGCGGATTAAAGAGAGGTTTTTCTGTACAGCGACGGTTTGATTTGGCACATGAAGTCACGTTTGCATCAACTGATTGACGCCACTTCTGTTGTCTATCAGCCGACGTCTCTAACAGCCTGTCACAAGACAAGTTTGGGTTTTTTTATTTCAGCTTCTCTGAGACGGTGCGAAGGTGGCTGGTCTAACATCACTCCAGACTGGAAGAGAACAGAGGCTGATCATTTAGCTGCTAGTTTAAAGGTTGGTGGCAAATGCTTGAATTTACATTTTAAGCATATTAACGAGAAGTTAATAAGCGAGGAATAAGCGAAGCTCTCACCAGCATAACAAGCTAAAAGAAGAGAGAGGTGAAACACACACTGCACAGACAAAGAAAATGCTGGATTAGAAACGTTTACTTGCTCCCGAAAAGAATATTGTGTCAGCTTTGCTTCCTTCCCTCACAGAAATCACTCAGTGATGGTGTCTATTGTTTTCTTTAAGCTTCCCAATGACATCGCCTGTCGATGGGTCCTTTGAATGAATGCAGACTGTGGCCAACATAGTGTGACGATGGAGCCAGAGAGCAGGAAATCAACCGTGGCTGTGACTCAAAAATGTCTTATCTACAACACATATAGATTGTTTCTTTGAATTGGAAATAAATATGCTTAAATTATGTAAACAATCCCAGGAGATGATTTATTTTGATGCAGACCTCAATAGGTCCCTACCTTGTTCTTCAAACGCTCTGCCTCATCCTCATCCTTTTACTCCTCATGCATCATGCATGGACGTTGTTTGATGCCATTTTCAGTTCACTGAGGACATTTGTTTGGCGATGCTGTTCATTAAAACTACACTAATCCGAAACCCTTCTGCATAATCAATATCATTCGACTCCTTGTGAGACGCTCAAGAAGTGCTGAAGTGTCAGAGTTGACGCTGTGTTCATGTGGTAATCTTATTCCTCCTGTGATGTTAAATCATACTGCATGAAGGCAATCAAACGCAGAAGTGTGAAGTTTTCCATCAGCTAAACTGCTGAGCTGGAATGTTTGCTGGGTTTCTTCTATCTCCTGTTACCAATTCATGGTCCACATTGTGTTTGGTAACTGTGATATATTGTGTATTTTTAAAGATATATCACTCAGTCCCCTTGAAAGCCGAGCACATCGTCGTAAATTAATGGGTCTTTGCCACCTCTTGTTTGGTTTTTAACACATTGCTCATTTTAATTGTTGGCATTGGAGAGTGGCCAAGGTTTCCTTGTGGCCGTATTGCTTTTGGCTGTTTGCAGCTCTCTGGGAATTGTTTTTCCAGACTTGGAGAGATCCCCCCCCACCCCCCTTCTGGAGTCTGAGCCAGGCCAAGAACAGAGCCCTGGGGTACTCCTCGCTTCCTGTGAACACACACAGCCAACGGCGGGACACGGCATACACACCGCTCACGTTCACATGCAGAACTGTGCTCACGAACCAACCTGGTCTCATAAGAATTGCTTTCATGTGCAGTAATTCTCCATTAGTGAGTTAAAGTAAGTTTAGTGTCAAAGCAGGAAGTTTGGGGGTCTGTAGCTGTTTGGCTTGTTGTGCTCGGTTCAAACCTCATCTCGGATTGGTGGTGTGTTAACAGTGTTTCCCTAATCTCAACCATGAATGTGCCTTAACCATCTACTGCATGGTCAGAGGCCATGAGTCACACGTACCTGGAGAAAGGAAAGCCCATCCAGGAGTCCTTGAACACTGATAGCCACTGATATTTTGCGAAAAGTGTGAAAATGCAACCACTCTTTAGTCGTCCTGTCCTGTCAGCTGCTCTGGCTCATGCGTACCCTGTGAAGCTCCACGTTTTTGTGTCTTGGAAGTAAACACAAGCGAACTGATCTTTTCAGGCGATGACCTGTCTGATAAACCAGATGACGTCAGACTATCTCTTTTAAGCCTGTGTGGTTGAAATTGTTGGCAATGAACAGTAAACTGGGCTTCAGAGGCTGCATATGAACACATTCAGTTTACTGTACTTACTCAAGGTTATTCACGTTATTAATATTTGTGCTTGTACGTGCCATCAAATTACAATGTTTAAACAAACCTTTGGATCCCGACTGGAATCTGGCACCAAAGCAAACACATATTTCAGTATTGTCAGTATACAATGGCTGTAAAAATATGTTGGTTATGACAGGGGCCATGCCAGCACAATGAAAGATTTCAGCACCACAGCATTGCACTTGGTCGCTGATACAATCTGGCTCATGATAAAACACCAAATAAAGGTGATGTATTTCTTCAGAAATGGAAGGTTAAGTTTTTAAAATACCTTGTGAGCCCCGTGGAAAAGTTTCTATTATCAAAATCAAACAATCCAGTACAATGATACCAGTGTTTCTCTGTCACTGTCTCTGCCTGTTCGGGGGAAACTGAGCTGTCCTGCTGCAGCTCCTCTTTGACCTCCTGTGTGTGACTGATGTTTTTATTGGTGTCCTACTGACTCTGGAGTGATGCGCCTATTACAGAGGTCACAGGGGTCCATTACGTTACCCACCCCCTCTACCGCGGCATGACAGCACAGCTTGGGCTGCTTTTCCCAAAAGCGTCTTGAGAATAAGTCCATGCTTGTTGCGTCACCTTGCAGTGCAACAAAAATGAACTTCTCCTGAAAACTCTTGCTCACATGAAATAAGTCATAAGTCATCGCCCACCCGTCACCCACCTCCCTCTTCTCGCCTTCACCACAATCTAAATTCGTTCCACCTCGTATTCAAATGCTCACATGATCCCTTTGCACAAGTTCCAGATTACATGCATGTCAGTGAACGTCCAGCCCTGGATGGTCCGGGGTGGGGTGGGGGGGGCGATGGGGGTGAATTGCAGAAATATGTTGCAGTAATTGAGTTAAGCAGCTCAGACAGTGGTGTTGCTGTAAGAGGGAACTTAGGGCTTATTATCTGCGGTTCAGAGTTATTCACTGTCTAAGCGTTTTTGACATGGTTGCAACTCACAAATTAGCTGTGGTCAATATCTGAATGATCTGCGTTCACTAACAGCATTTCCATAAGATGAAAATGGGAGTGATTTTTTATTTTTTTTGACGGGACTGTGTAGGCAAAACTTCAGAGTGAAAAAGAATAAGTTGCGATTTGAGAGCAATTACAAAAAGGTTCAGATCAAAACATAAGACACGTCCGGATGATAGCTCGAAGCTAAAACTCTTAGCGAGGGGTCTACTAAATTATTGACATCCTGCATACTTACCATATTTTCACTCTTGCCAAAGATGCCAAATGATGAGGGGGAAAACATATTCATCTATTCCCTAAGTGCTTCAAAGCACCCAAAGTGTAACCTAGACAAACTGAGCCAAATACAAACACTTGAAAAGAATATGATGATGTGGAAGCCAAATGGTGCCGAGCGGCGTCTGTAACAGGAGGCAGCGAGGGGAGTTTTGAAGAGCCATGCTGGGTTGTTGGCGGTGATGACATTCAAGCCGCGACACAGCTCACCGGGATGCGATTTAGAGCGTGTTCTTCCACCTTCCAAATGATGGCACTTCTAAGAGGTGAAAATAGATCCTTCTGCCTTCTCGCAGAGTTCACACACGCTTTATTTCTGCTCGTGAATCATGAAAAAGGTCTTTTTGGCTTTTGGAGCTGTGAGGCACATTAAGCTTAGCTCCGGCTTGGTAACAAACCTTCCTCAGCTCATTAAAACTAACTTAAAAGTTCAAATAATGCTTGTTCTATAAAAAAAACTCTTTACTGAAATTTTTGGTATGTTTACTCGACCTAAAAGGTGACGCTGCGTGGTCAAAGCAGCCTTTGCAACTCAATTCACTCTTCATTACAAATGTGTTAGGATGTGAACTCAGTCTGACCTAGTTGAGGCAAGATGGGAATAAATTACCCAAATCAGTCATGTAGCCCATCAGAGACCAGATCTCTTTCATAAATTGGACTTGTCCATCACTGTTAACATCCTGTCACGTCCCATTCTGCAGCAGGGAAGCTGGATTGCTTTATAATGTTCAGGTTCAGCTCACGGAGCAGCCGACGTGGTGGTGTCCTCTGAATCCCGATGCGAGTCTGACCGTGAGATCTGACCCCTCTACTCCAACGCTCATATATGGATCTCAGAGGAATACGCCAATAAGCGAATTCCTGATTACGCCGTGCACGCGAAGGCCACTGACTGCTCGAGAAATCTTGTTTTTCATTGATTTTGTTGTACGTTGACCTCATCCTGGGGGGCTCAGTGAGGAATTCATCCAAACTTTGGAAGGAAAACAAACTGGGCTCCAGTCATGCACTGTAATGGATCCTTGGGAAAACTCTGGTTTCCAGGGCGAAGAGGGACACTCAGATTAAACAATGACAGAAAGTGTTGACGCAGACTTTAATATAACTGAGCAAACAAATCGTTCTTTAGGTTACATTTAAATCTGCAACGTATTCAGCATTTCCACCACAAAATTACAATTAATAGATTTAACCCCGTAGTGTTCAGAAAGTTTTCTTTCTAAATTTGCCTGCATGCGCTGTGTGACTTTGTTACCATCGCCCTGGCAGAACCGGGCCGTGTGACAAGACACAGCAGCACGTATCACCAAGAAACAAAAGGCTACAAGCTCCGTGGCGTCTCCGACTTCTGCCCGTCCTTCCTCTGTAACACCATCTGCAGTCAAAACTGGCATCGCGACACAACGCTTCAGTCTCAGACCAAGAACAAGTGGAGCTGATGGCAGCGATCAGTGGTTTTTGGAATAAAGGCTGCACTTTACACACATTTTATGTCTGAGGACTGAAGTTAAAGCCACAGAATGATAATTGTTAAATCAAGTTAAAGCTCTTTAAGAGCTCTAATTAGCATCGTTCGAGTGTTATTTGTGTCATTGTATGGGTTTATCGTTATCATAAGTTATTTCGATGTTTTAGTCGCCTGCTTTTGTTTTGGCTCTTGGACTAAAGTTTGATGAAATTCACAGATGAGTCTCCTCTCAGCTTGATTGAATGTTTGAGCATGTGGTCAAACGCACACTGTTCATCGTTTAACTTTCCTTGTCCTTAAATTTGTCTTTTTCCTTCCCCTTAGCTGAACCTCGAGCATCTTTTCTCTCTGGAAGTGCAGGCTGACGGACGTTAAACTTTACAATTTATTCATCTGCGTGTGCGACCGTTTGTTTGTGTCTCTGAGAACCTGAAAGCGTTTAGATTTCCACAGAGGAGGAACATTTAGGCTTCGCTCATTCCCAGTTTGTCCTTATTTGCGTTTCAGTGGACAAGTTATGTGAAAGGCCTTTTCTTTCCCCTCCTCGGTGCCACGGCCACCAGTTACAGCTGTGCCAGCCCCGGCTTTGTTATTGATCTATTTATTTAGCTGCCGGAGTTAAATGGCTTAGTGACAAATTAGAGTGTAACGATAATGACCGCGATAGTTAACAACGCTCGCTTCTCATCGAACAGAGGACGGAATTTCCAACGCTCCTTTCTCTCATTCTTATCCTGACGTATTTCACACCGTCTCAATGTGAATGACAATTACTGCCCCTGATGTGAATGGGAGCTCTGAACTTTGTTTTCTTTTTTTCCTTTAAAATCTAATGTGGCAGTCCAGCAGCAGAGCGCGGGTTGTGACTGAGGCGCACAATACGGGGGGAGGGTTTTTTTCCCCTTTTTTTTGTGGAGGAGGAGTGGGCCGAGTTTGGAAAGAAGGGGGTCAAGAATCAAAATGGGAATGACATTTGCCATCAGCGGAGGCCTGCTTTATGCCAGCCATTGATGCGCCTTTTCCCAAAGTGAGCCTGAGAGGGGGGAGATCTGCATTGCAAATTGGCAGCGCACTGGCCCTTTTCACAAGTGGACAGGCGGGCCGGGCCACGGTTCCCACACACACCCCATCCGTCATTCCACCCCCGACAAACTCCCAACCCCCCGCCACCCCTCCCAACCTCAGCTTGCCCAAACGGCCTCAATCGTAGCCACGGTGGAGGCGGCCCAGCGTTCTCCCAGGCTGACTCCCCAGAGAAGGCACACACAGTGGGGGCTTTGTTCCAGCAGCAAGGCCTGGGGAGGGTCCGGGTCAAGGGGAGGAGACGGACAGCTTTGACAGGCTGTAAGTAAAGGTGTAGTCTGCGTGGTGCGAGCTCCTCCGCGCTGAACTGTGTGTTTGTTTGTTTGTTTTCCCTCAGCTTTGCCGTCTGAAACACTTTTGTGCTCACGGTGTGGACAGAGTTTCCATTATTTGGGGCATTCAGGTGCATGAATGCGGCTTGTTTAAGCTGTCAGGCCTTTGAAGTGATCACACAAACAGGAGCAAAGCAGTTCATTCTTCAATTAATGGCACAAACCGGAGTTTATTTGCCACTTTGATCACAGCAAAAAGGTCTGAGTAAACAAAATAATAAGCCATCTGATATTAAAAATCAAAAAAGCTCTTTGTTTATTAATGGACAAAGTCCCTGGACAAGTGAATAAATAACTGGAAAAGCTCAGTTTGAGGTCAGTGTCATGCTCATCCAGGTGTTTCCACTTGTTTCCTGATTAGACCTCTCCTTAGGAGAGTGTGGGTGTGTTGCTCTTGTTTGATGTTCCTTTGTTAGATGTTAATTTCAGTCATAAATTGACTTTAAAACCAGACTGCCAAAGTGTAATGACACTAAGTCTGGCAGCACAGTTTTGAACAAGCTCATTTTAGAGATATAAAAACTGCAGAACAATAATCCAACCAGGACATGAACAAAGACGTTCTTGATGTCATAAAGTGACAGACTGGGTGTGATTTTTTTGTGATATCTCCGAGCTAACATGAAAAGGATGCATGACTGGATCACTTTTGTTAGAATGTAAAAACAAGGCGATGCCAGTCAAGCAGTCTGAACATGCACACAGTCCTGAGCAAAGCTCTAATCAGGCAGCATGAATGAAAACACCTGTGTGGGTGGAGCAGGGCCGTGCCAGACCTTTGAAAGACGTCACGAACCTCTAAATATCTTTCAGAAGAAATTCAAAATGTATTTCAAATAAAGTCGGTTTGATGAAGCTCACCTTAATGTTGCAGGTGTTTGAGTTCTGCAGCTGCATGACAATAAAGTTACACAGGCTCGGATTACTTTAGTGTCATAAAGAAAGAGAAGAGGTCAGATTTTAATGACATTTCTGAGCTGACACGACAAAAACGCTTCACTAATGTGATGATCTGATTATTTTCTTGCTCGTTTGTCTTTTTTGCTTCACATAGAAAAAGTTTTGGAAAAGTTCTGGAAGGAAACTTTTCACGGTCTTTGGTCAAAAAACACCTGTATGGGAGGGCGGGGTCTTACAATCATGAAGATATAAAGGTGGGTCATTTCAGGTGCACCTTTATGTGTGAGGTTTCTTAGAAACAAAACACAAGTAAGCGAGGAAAGACGCCAACAGTTGCAGCGACAGCAGGGACGCAGATTCTACTGGTTGACTGGAAAACTTGAGCAAACTTGGACAATATGTATTTTGCAAAGATGATGAAGATACCTCACATGAAAAAGTCCCTTTTGCTGATGTATTCGAAGCATAATTTGCCTGGTTTTTGCATTATAGACACAAAAATGTAAACAAAAGGGAAACTTCATAACTCACCAGCATTTGCTCTCTTGTCCTGATCGAATGTGCAGTTCACTGATTACATAACTAAAATCTGGGCCTTCCAAAAAGTTGTCTGGACATATTTTTGCAGACAGTGTTTTTCTTTTTTCTTCATGCATAGTTGAACCCCGTTTGTGCACAAAACTGAAATAATCCCTTGAGTCATTTTCACCATTCCATGTTAGCCGCTGCTCAAAATAAGAGCAAGCATTTCAAAAAAACGGGAAGGAAAAATCTAATTGTTAAAACACTTCCTTGTGGTGCACAGAGGGAAAAGTGCAGCATTAGCACAGTAGGAGGCATGAAATATGAAGTTAAAACCTCTATGCTGGCTACAATATTCGCACCTCGTGTTTCACAGTTATGACAGATCAGTATTTCTTTCACATTTCCTCCTCTACGTCGCTGAAATTTAACATCTGTTGGTGAAATTAGCGTAGAGAAGCACAGCCAAAAAGTCAGTCAACACTGGAAAAATATGGTAAAATAGCTGTTAAATGTGTTTTGAAGACGGGGGAGACGAGAGAGGATGCCACACTTCAGACCTCATATTTCTGTATTGTACTTAATTTTCGGCAGTCTTCGTGCCTGCAGACGTCTGCCCTTCACTTCTCCAAACCAATAACTGCTCAGCAAACTGCTGCTGTCAGACTACAGCGCGGCTGCTAAAAAATACTCTGGGTTTGGAGCCCTTACTGGCAATACTGATGTTTTTCTGATGAAGTGATTAAGAATTTCCAGCTTATTTTAATGTTGACTGCTTGATAGTCAGTTTGGGTAACCAGCAGAATGAAAAAAAAAAAGAAGAAACATTTATTCATGAATTTATGTCAAATCTAAGTATTAACTTTCTTTCGAAACTACAAATGTTTTATCCACTGTTTACCAGATGCTACATGTGTTTTTCCCCTTCGACTACAATTAAAATAGTCATTGAAATGACAAATGTGTCTTTGCGAACTTTGCTTCAAGTGATGAAAGCTCCCGCCCTTCACAAGCAACAACAGTGTCTGAGAGCTCACTTCAAAAACGCCCATAAATTGAAGCCCCCCAAAGCCCCCTTTGTCCAAGCTTTTAATATCAAGAGTTTTATTGCCAGCCTTTGCATTGTGAGTGGGCTTGGTGGAGTGTTACTGGCAGTGAATGGGTTCTGGGTGTTGTGATAGTCGAGTTCTCAAGGTCACTTTAAAGCATCTCCCCCCCCTCGTCAACACACTTTGTTATCCTACATTTAAAGGACACGTAACGGGAGCAGTTTCGAATGAGTTGAACAGAAGATTAAGAGTAGAGACATTAATGTTTCTCACATGAAGAAATGTTTTTTTTCCCCCGGTGGAGGACGTGTTAACTTGCTCTTTTGACATGAGGAAAGAACGAAGACGGAGCAGCACTCAGTGTCAGGTCATATATAGCTTTCAGCAGTTATATGGCTTGATGAAAATAACATTACTAGAAATTATGAAAAACATACAAGGGAGCTCTTTCTGCATTGCTCCCTATTCCTTTTTGTCTTTATCAAGTGCTTCTGCATGCAAATGCTGTTCCTTGTGGACGAGTACGTTTGATTGGGGGAGCCTGGGTGACTCTACATCTCACTGACTTCAGCATCATCGATGAAGCTGATGAATGAAAACATTAAATATATTGCCATTGTGCTGCTTTCAGTTGAGTATTATGTCAGTGGTTGATTGTTCCAGAGAAGTGGAGCTCTGCCGGCAAAAGCTCGACCACCAAAAGAGTTCTTATTAAATAGCTTAACGAATAGTTACGTAACCGGCATCAAGGGAACGTAAAGGACGTGATGGAATATGTGGAAAAATTAGGGAGCCAGTCCATCTGAAGCCTCATCGGTAGGTAAGAAGGAGGACTTTGAAGTCAGCTCTTGCATGAACTGGCAACAAATGCAGAGTACTGGTGTTTTATGATCCAACTTCTTAGATCTCGAGTACTCTGACAGCTGCGTTCTGGACCAACTGGAGACCGTCTGTTGTTGTCTTAGGTAGGCCAGAGAGAAGTGTGGTACAGTAGTTCTAGATGTTATGAAGGCACACATGAGGCTTCACGGAGAAAACAGAAGCGTCTACTTTGCAAAGGGCTTTGCAGTATGACTTTCAGGTGACCGCACGTCAGTGGAGGTCCTACATACTGAATATTTACTGGCCAGTATGGAATGCAAACGTTCATTGTTGTAGTTGAATAAAACTGCCCCCAGAGAAGCAATTTATTCACAGAGATGCCTTTTGTTCACAAAGAAGCGCAGATGCAACAAAATATTGCTGTCGCCTTTGGATGATTATGTAGATGTTAAGCAAGAGAAACAAAATAAGGGCTGAGGTGAGGAGGTGGAGAGGGTATTTATTTTTTCTCCTTGGGACTGGGAACCTGGTGGTTTTATATTGGCCTGTGTGAAAGGGGAGGCTGCTCAGGGGCCCTTTGTTCGTGCTGCCCCGTCTCTCTGTCTCCGCCTTTATGTTTGGATGCCTTTGAGACAGGACGTGAAGGTATGTAGCTGGGAGAGTGCAAGCTCAGGGTTGAATGGCTTCACATTTTCAGTTGTTTTTAAAGTACAGGGTTGTTTTCACCCCTGTGTGTCCTCCCCTGCAGGACGCCTCAAAGCAGAGCAGCAGCACTGCTCCGCGGCTGAGTGGACTCATTATAAAGGCGTCCTGTTGGTCTGTTAATGGAGACTGGGCTGAGACACATGAAGAACTGCTGATATACTGTCAGGTAGATAGATGAAGCTGGAGCTTGAATGATTCGTGGACTGACAGAAAATAACTGTTTAACTTTGCTGAACATTTTCAAACACAGGCTTGTACTGCCGGTCGGCCCAAATGAGCAAAATGTGACAACAACAACAATCAGTGGTTCCATCCCTTGATGAATCTGCCAAAATAATACCATAAATGAGATCTACTGCATCAAGAGCAGAAGAAGAGTTAGGTTGATCATATATTAAACACAGTTTAAGTCCACATACAGAACTGTACAGAACAACAGAACAGTACACATTAATGTGCTTGGAACATAAATATAATAAATCTGCACGCTTTCTTAACGCTGCACCATAAGTCAAACACGGAACATTTCATTTCCCGGGCAACAGACTGTGTTTCCCATCAGCAGCTGAAGATACGCTCAGCAGCTCGCTTGACTTGAATGTGCAACAAAAAGTAAAGGGTGAGGGGTGGGGGGGGGGGGCAGTGGGAAGGAAATGCAGCAGGAAACAGTTTTTTATGCTACAGTAAGGAGGTGAAAATGAGAGTTTCAGTACTTGACAAAAGTGAGCTTTGGTGTCTCCATTCAGACTCTGTCAGGCGTTCCTCTCTCCGAGCCTCCATGAGACAACTATTAACGAGCGAGCTGATTTCAAAGGCCCTCTGGGTTGGAGAAACTGCATGTCCGGGCATCTGTGGCAGAAAAAAAAAAAAAAAAGTCCCATATTGCTCCCTCGCTCGCTCTCTGTCTCCTCTCTCTCCCTTTGAGAACTGACAGAAGTTTCGACAGTGGCAGTAAATTCACTTCGCAGACCTGCTGGGAGGCAGGGGAGCGCAGCGATGGGAAGGCCTTTCTGCACTTCAAGGACCCCGAGCGTCTGCCGGATAGCCTGTCAGAAATACTAAGGCTGATAATAAATTTGCTTTTGCACAGCTGTGGCTGTGAAACGAGCGCTGAGGCACCGGGGTGGAGGCGAGAGCTACAGGAGACAGATCTATGTGAGGCAATTGGTTGGCCTAACTTTTATAGAGGGAGCAATTGTTCAAACAGTGAAGGCAAAGTGGAGAGTGAAATTTATCGCCACTGCATACTTCTTCACAAATATAGTGCTATTCTGTGTCACACGGGGTTTCATTCATAATGTCAGACACGTCTGGAATTTATCACTTAATAATTCCCTGACACAGATGAGCCCGTTCTGCAGAACTGAAGCACTACTCATGACCTGCGTGACGCAGCTTGGACAAGCACTGCTGTGTCAAAATCAGCCAAATTACGAAGTTGGACACGAACGATGGCGCCGAGAAATCTTAGATCTTCAACTCTTTCGTTCCATTTGCATGAAATGCAAGTGTTGATGTTGCTGAGCATAAATGAACCGATTTATTGCACTTTTCTAAAACTATTATAACGATACTGGACTTGCAATTGTGTTTAAAGAATAAAAGTATTTTAACTCGACTCGATTTAATCTCGATTAACTCGACTGCTGACAATGGCAGTTAATTAGCAGAGATGCTAATCTCATCACACACCTGGATTAAGTACATATCAACTGTGTGGTTGAGTCCCGTGGTTCTCATCGACTTCCCTGCATGACACCAAACAAGAAAAAATAAATGAGAGACTGGTGAAAACGGATCTAAATCTAAAGATTCAGCTATAGAGCAAATGAGAGAGGAGTGATTGTTGGACTTTGACCTGATGGACAAAACACGACTCGAGTGGAATGATCCTGAATATCAGGTGTTTGCTAATGTGTTATCCATAACAACTTGATGCGTACCAGTGGTAATCTTACATCCTAGTGGGGTTACTTAAAGCACGTCCGATGCTCCCTGTATGTGCGTATCTCAGTGAAGGTTTATTTAATTAGGAAACAACCAAGTTCACCTTTTCTCACCTCGCAGCAGTCAAGGTTTTTTTTTTTTTTTAGTTGCATTACTGAGGAAAGTTTTCATAACAGTTGCTGCACACAACAGCGTAACCACATGACAGCAATGTAACTTTGACAACAAATACAGTCGAGTGAATGCTCTGAATCTAATGCCTGAAGTCTCAAGCGACTGAATCTGACTCTAACAAATTGTAAGCTGATTTGAATATGTGTATTTATGGCGCACTGAATTCAAAACATGAAGTAAAAAGAAATCTGAAACTTGAGATGGGTTTAGATTGGCAGCAATGTAAAAAAACCGCAAGGCAACAGGCTAAAAATATGCAAACCCACTGGTATTGTCCTGATGATGAGTACACATGACGATTGCAGGGATCAAGCTTGTGTGCAGTCGCAGGGTGGCCTTTCTACACACTCGTGCCTCCGGGCCTGTTCGCGCTGTTGCATGTATGTCAGAATTTACTTCGAAACTCTATGAACTGTCAGTCTGCGTCTGCATCAGTGTCACCACGAAAAACACTCCTGCACTTCTCTCACCCGGTAAATAAAATTGATTCAGAATGTAGAAACAAGTGTTGATGTGAACTTAATTTTTTTCTCTTCAAGTATGAAAGTGTTAATGTTCAATGGGATTTTATACAAATACACTTCTGAGGCAGGTTATCTGGAGTACATTTCAAGACGTCTCCTCACATCCTTGCAAGAACTGCCTCTCATTCCTTTTGCTCTGCGCTTCCTGTGATCCGCCTCTCACAGTGTAAAGGAAGGTGATACGTGTCCCTTTGCAATTTCCCTCATCTGAAGCCGTTACTTCCTTTCTTATCACACAAATGCATTCAGATCTGTGAGAAATCTGCTCTCCTGGTATCTGCCCCTCTCCCTTTTCCCGTCTTTCCTTCGCCCACTCGCCGTCCCTCGCTCCCCCAGCACTCCCCCTCGCGCTGCGTTCGTTTGCTTTGAGACACTCTGTGCATTAAGGCTGGAATCTGAGTTATGTATAAATCGGTTTGGTCCATTCCTTTGCACACGCCCCACCCTGCAGTTCAGGCAGGCCTGGAGTGTCCAGGACCTCCTCGTGAGGCTCCCATGGGGGATACCTGGTGTTTGAAGCCATCTGCCTGGGTATAAAAACCTCCAGTCTGGGGGGTAGAGAGGCAGGGAGGGCGATAGAAAGTCAGAGAGGGAGAGAGTGAGGTAGAGAGGAAGAGATGGAATTTTTACTTTTATCGTATTTTAGAATTTTCATTATTGGGTTTACATGTTGTGACATTCTTTTTATTCACAGTTTTTCCTCACTGATGTTTCGTAGATATATCTTAGTGATTGAAGACATGTTTGAACAACAATGAAGAATGAAAATCCTATTTAGACCTAGTCACAGTTAGTCAGTTGGGGTTTGTTTGGGCCCTGTGATTTCCACAATGCAAAAAATACACAGAAAATTTAATGAACTGTAAATTGTGGAATATTGCAGAAATTGCCAAAATATGGATTTAAGTGGTAAAAATCACTTTTCACAATGCATCAACCAAAAGAACAAAGAAAAAAAAAACAGGCTGCTGTTTTTTCATGCCACACACATGCCTGAACGTGACAGTAGCCTCCGTCAGACCCACATACCTGATGGAGCTGCACATGGAGGCTGTCCTGCAGATGATACGTTTGATAAGAAATACATGTTACACTGTCACAGCAAATTCATTGATATTCATTAAGTTCAGAGTATTTTTTTTATTGAATTATTGAAGTTTTATTCATCCGCCTCACGATGAGAAATTCAGATTCAGAAAAATTGAAATGGACAGCAGACATTTGGGAAAGAAGTTACGTAGATTTCACCCGGCCTTGTGTTTGTCTCTTGTAATATCAGCAGCTCAAGGGACGCTCGTCTTCTTCCCTGTCTTACAGAGAACGGGAGGTTTCAGTTCCATCACTTCTAATACATGTTCATACAAAATATTCTGTGAGCTGCTGCAGCGTTCTCTGGTCTCTGATCAGCACAACAACTGAACGATCTGTCCGGGTGATGAGAGCATTGATCTGTGCATGTGTGTAAGCAACACTTACCCTTCTTGTAGTCCATCCATCATCGATTTGTCTTGTTAAAAATGCATTAAATTAGTATTTTTATCCGGATGCTGAGACACTTAAATGACAATGTGAATGTGAGACGTAAAATGTGGAGCTTCCACCAGCCGACCACGGCAGGGCGGGCGTCCATGTGAATGTCTTTCAGTGCTGGAAATTAAACAGTACCTTAATTATGAAATCAAAAACAGGTGCTTTCATTACTGTACAGTGGAGAGCTTGTAAGAAATCAATGTAATATGTCACTTTGATGAGGTAACTGAAAATAGCTGCACTGCTCATTAATTTTCCAGGCTAGATATGTCCAACAATCGACTCTACTTCAATGACCAAGCGTTCGTGTTTGGCATCAGCAGACCTGCTGATGCATCTGAAAAGTCACAGCTTTTGTCAGGTTTTGTTTCGTCAGGAGCAGGATGATTTAAAGATGCCCCTCAGTGAAAAAAATTCAAAACAGCTAAAATCCTGTGCATAAATCTGGCGTGGATGAGATATCACACTCTGACTGTGAAACATCAGTAAAGCCATTTCCATTCAGAGTGGGTCCATGTACTAACATCTCTTTAATATAATCTGAAATGTCTTTACTTGAAGTGGTTTGAGAGCTTTGAGGCGAGATCAAATAGCTTTGCGCACAAAGATAAGAACCCACCTATCCGTGTTCAGCCACCAGCCTCACGCCGCCGTTCTGGCATTTTCTTGTTCATCCTGTGGTCTCACTATCAGCGCACATGCATTTCTGCTCTTCAACTGTGTGCAGCCTGCGGAATTCAAAGAAAAGAGCATGTTTGAATTAGGCTCATCATTTCAAGAGGTTGCAACACAGACTGAGTTTTGACTGTGGTTTGACAGAACCAGCGCTTACTTTTAACCATAAGACATCACCACTGTTGAAAACCTCCAGCACGTCAGTATTCCAGGAGGAAAACCAGTTTTCAGTTTCAATGCCGCCGAGGTTTGTGAGGACTGTGGATTGTCTTTAAACTGACAGAGGATCGTGTAATCCAGCGGCGGTGAATACAGCAGATCTACACCTGTAACCACTGATTACAGAGAAAAAAGAGCAAATTCACACTTTTTTCCAACACATTTGGAAACAAAAACTAGTCCAGAATATGAACATGAAGGGATTTAAACTGCTGAGTTAGCAGTGCACAAAGTTTGGTGAACGCATACTTCTTATCAAGGTGTCCCTTGGAGCTCATTTCTCTCCTTTTGTGTGGACAGGCTTGTATTCTTCACTTTTATCAAAGAAACACACAGAAAAACATTAAATCACTTAACAAAGTGTTGGTCCACCATCATCCAAACAGCTTGCCAGAGATTCTGCAGATCTCTGAACTCTATTAAACGTCAAAGATTTCCCTTCATTTGGCGTTTCGATGACGGTGGAAAGCGCTGTCGAACATGTCACTCCTGAATCTCTCGTGGACGTTGGGTTGGGCTGAGATGACTGAATGTGAAGGCCAAAGTGAATCACATCATTCTCATTCTGAAACCACTCGGCGATCCCTCATGAATTTTCTGACAGAGCTGCTTATATTTTGCATTCATGATTCAACTGGCTGTTCGAGCCTTGGAAACGCTCCAACTGTCAGTCACCTTTCCATGGAGGAAATGATGGTGACTTCCTTCTGTAACCCCTGGACTCCCAGGTCTCCCATTTCACTTCCATATGAAATAACTTGCAGCTGAAATTGCAGATTTCAGATAAAGTAGCACCATATTACTGTTAAACTGTGCTGAGTTGGAGCATGTAGTGCCTGAAATGAGTCACACAGATGTGTTAAAAATATCTGTTTTTAAAAAATGTGGATTCACACTCTGTTCTGTTTGTTGAATAATAGGGTTTGGACAAACGGGATGTGATTTTTTTGAGTCATTTCATACTTAAACTCACCCATATGCTGCGCCATCTGTGCTCCACATAGCTGTTCTGTTTTCTATTGGACCAGCGCACAAGCTGGCAACCTTACAGCTTGAAACCCAAATAATGGACTGTGTGTTTGCACAGGAAATCAACCCATTTCAAGTTCACATATGTCTTATTCCACGCCACCCTTAGACCTAAATGGCGACAGTTTCTCTTGGCTGCACATGCTAAAGCTAAGCATGCTAGCAGGAGGGCAGCATGCAGCCAGAGCATGAACGCCTTCTGCTGAGGGCCAATTTGCTAAGGAGGGTCCAGGAGGAGGGTGTCTGTGCTTATGTTGGCTCGGGACGCCGCTCTAGTTCAACAGACTTGACCTTTTCCAGACCAGTCAACCAACAAACGCTGTGGACACCCAGGGAGAAGGCAAACGAAGGGGAAAAAATGATTAGAGAGGAACTAGTGATACTCTGTCTGCTGTTTGAAGGTGGTATGAATGACTCATCAGTCTATACACTTTCGGTTTGGGTTGAATGAGGAGTTTTGACACAAGGCAAAGTATAAAAAAAGCAAGCAAATGGTGCTGACAGTTATGTAATTTCTTAACATTAAGGGAGACTATCTGTCCCTGAAGATGACTGAATATGCATTCATGTTCCATGAAAATGACGGACACATTTGGAATGATAAAATATCGTAATTCAGATTTTTTGCACTTGATTAATCTTGGATTTAACATGAATTAATCTCAGATTTGAAAACAAGATACTGTCCTGTACTGTATTGTTGTATTATTGTATTGCATATGTATTAGTTTGAATATTCTATCATTATTTTCAGTACTGAATCAAACCTATGTTTATAGCTGTATCTCACATTCCCAATAGTATCAATTAATCTGTGGTAAAATCCTCTGAATTTACTAGTTTTTCCTAGAATTATTAAATCAATCTCATATTCTTCAGTAAATGGAACTCTCCTAGGAGCCATCGAATGAGCTAAGTATGGATTTTTGGTCATATGATATGATGATGTAACGCCCACGTTCATGCTCACCGCGCTGACACACCTACTGAACATCTTCCTCATCACTGTCGAGGTGCCTCCTTAAATAATATAATCGGATTATTTCAACTACTTCTCATATAAAACATGCGTGTTGGTGGATATTTGTCTTTTGCTTTGGCAGGACAAAAAATGGAGACTATAAAAAAACATTTCCCATTAATCACAGCTAAAGTGGCCTCAGCTATTTTTACTCACTCAAACACACACAGTGCTGTGCATTCCCCAGAGTCACAGCATGTGTGAATGTGGTGTGAAATGGAGGCCTGTGGAACTGTAATCTGAGTGTCAAACCCACGATGACCTTTGCATACTCAGGCATTAATAACTACTTTAATTTTATTTATTCAGGTTTTCCTCAGCATGAAATGTGTGTTTATTTTCAGCAGCACTTTGCTTCAGCTCAGTGCAGCTGCATACTCTTCATACCTGAGCTGGAAACCAGCTACAGTCTAACTGACCAATGAGAAACTATGTTTGAGGGCAGCAGTTCAGGAAGGAGGAAACATGGATGGGCCAGTCCCTTCAGTCACTTAAACTCCACTGATTTTACAGATGAAAGTCAGTTTTTACTAGTCATGGATGGTACGAATCAGCACATGAATTTCTGTTTTTTATACTACAGCCTTTTTTTCTGCTCTTTTAAAGCCCACACAGAATTCTTCATGTGATTAAAACAGTTTTCAAAGTATCCTCATGGCTGAAGTTTTTGTTCTGTTTTATCAAGAATGAATCAGTTAATTCTTCACTGATGGCAAAACTTTCTGCCGAATTCCCTTCAGATGTGTTCTTGGTGGCACCATAAGGACCAGTTTACATAGAGGAGACCAACTTTTTGAGCTGTGCTGAGTTTAGAACAAATTGTTAATTTTCAGATGAATTTCGCTCAAAGAGCTGCTGCATTTAAAGCCAAGCAAATATGAATCTATGCTGTATCTAAAAGTCAGAGTCAGACAAATTTCACACTTTTACATGTTAAACTGAAATGCTATGAATAGTCTAGCAATTCATTGAAATAGTACAAACTGAATATTGTTTCCGTATTCTCTACACGTGGTCCAAAACGTGCACTAAGAATGCGTTTAAGTGCACAGCGGTAGACAATGACTGCTGGCGACATCGTCTTTATTAAATGATAAGGTTCAGCTGTTTTTGTTTTTTGCCCGAACTGTGTTGCAAACAATGTGCTTGAAAACAAATATTTTAGTCTTAAAGTAGTCTGAATAAAGCAAGAAAAAGACAAGGTCTGGCAAAAAAACAAGACAAAACGATCTCCCTCCACGGTGGTCCAAGCCTGGGAAATCTGAGATGATGATATCTTATGCGTAGAACGGTACAATCAAAACTTCCTGCATATACCTGCAGTGCATTCATACACAAACAATGTCCAACCTGGCAGCTCCGGGCCCTCTCTGTGGCTTGGCAGAGGTCCTACCTGACAGTGACTAATGCTCCTGTTATAGAAACCGAGTGCGTTTGTGATGGTACAGACGTCTTCTGCTGCATTGCTGTGGGCTGCACCCTGCGGAGGGCATGTGGATGAGTGAATGATAGCTGTCACAGTTCAGCTGACAGTCAAGATGCTCATTTTTTTTATGTCAAGATTTCTTTAATCTCTTTTTTCTTTCTTCACCGACTTAAGGTTCATGCGCGAGACTTTCCTCAGCGTTATCTGATGTGAAGGAATTAGACTCAAAATAGGCACCGCACGCTCAGTCAGCCCCAGTCAAAGGTTCTGTAGAAATCAACTGAATTAACTTCCAGTAACCACATTTCAAGCGTGCAGGAGGTGTGTCACTGAAAAGATTGAACTTGTAACACTGCTGCAGTCTGCATATCGTCCAGTCTTATCACGCTGCATGAGCCATAAGCACCGGCAGTTAAATCCGCGCATGAAATTGAGCCTACATTTAGTTTTAACCTTTAATAACTGAAGTATGCTAATGCTGTCACGTAATGTCACCGTGCAGTCACGGTACGGGTCCTGAATCCGCCTCATTCATCATCGCCGGAATGAAGAGCTTCACCAGAATTATTTACAGCGCCTGTCTGATGACATCTTTATGTGGTGCAGAGAATCTGCACAGCCGTGTTCACTTTCCTTATGGAGATGTCAGGGGAAAACACACACACACACGCACACACACACACACACACACACACACACACGCTGTACACAGAGGGGTTTCAGTGCACTGCTGACAGCTGCCGAGTGTGTGTGTGTGTGTGTGTGTGTGTGTGTGTGTGAACCACCCATGTCATGTTTTTAAGCATAATCTGTCATACATACTGTACAGTAATTGTGCTGCTCTCTGAATTCATTCCTGCAGGCAAATTTATTTTTGCCAACATGACACACAATGTGTGCAATTGTGTGCCGGGAGGGAGTCAGCTGTGTCAGTGTTTGTTATGTGTGTGTGTGTGTGTGTGTCTGTCCAAGTTGTGGTCACTTCACAGCTGTTTTGAATTTCTGCATTGTCTCAGTTTTCAGAATGTCTCTCCTGGATTTTTATTACACCCTTTTTCTATAGAAACCATTGTTATAAATTTCAGAATCACACAAGGAAATTACATTATAGTTTCAAATGTCTTGAACCGTGGTTACTTAAGTTCAACAGCGACGGGTTTTAGCAGACACAACAGACTGATTATGCACAGTATTTGAATCTTATTGTATTAATTCTCAGCTTCTTCTCCTCATATGCCCATTCTGACTCTTGCTACTGTCGATTCATATCATACAGTAGTTATCGGTCCACTAGCTCCACTGATTATCATCTGCTGTGTAAATGTTCTGCATATCAGTTTACTAGAGTCTTTGCTGAAGGATCAAGAGTCTCTTGGGCATGAGAACTTTTAGAATCAACAGAAGAATTGCACAAGTCGATGGCAGACAGCAGAGGCCTCTTCACAGAAACATTTCCTAACTGCTTGGCTTATCTGAACACAAGTCTCAAAGACAGAGATGTTCATTTTCAGCTTCAGTGAGTCTGAGGCATTAATCGTGTCCGTGGACGAGAGGAAACCCAACTTCTTGAGGAGTTTTCTTCCCAGTTATCAGTCCAGGGTATGGATTTTTGAAGTGAGATGCAAGACTGTGATGAAGACAGTCACCCATGGCAAAAAAAAAGTGTATTTGTGACCTGAATGATGCCGACACATTAATGTTTGGAAAATCTCACCATAAAGTTGGAGTGCCATAATGTTTCTGTGCTGATGTTGTTCCCCATTGTCACTGTCTTTGCCATACAAGCCTAATTTTGGCACCACCATTTTGAATTTAGGACAGGTTGGATGCCATCCTTACACATCCTGCAGACACAGAGCAACATTAGCATTCATTAAGAGTTGTGTCTTTGGTTACTCAACATTCCTCTGAGGTCTGTTTTGGTCTCCAGCAGCTCCAGAGAGAGATATCTGGCTCTTTATCTGCTGAAATGCTCCACTGCCTTCAACCAGGTAGGTGCTAACTTCGTCTGTCATTTGGTACTGGGAAAGTAAAGCAGCACACAAGGGGTTTATTTGAGCTTTTTCATCTAAAACCGCGTCCGGCTGCTGCTAAAAACGAGATGAGAGCGGTGAGAGTTAGTCAAACTGTAAAGTTTCAAGCCATAAAACCAAAACAATAAGTGGAAGGAGGTTAAAATGAGTCATCCAGCTGAGGGAACGGCAAAGTTGGGCGATAATTCTTTGTCCTTTTTTCCTGCAAGTGACATTTTTTACAGTACAAATCGTCATTCGACCTATTCTTAATATAAAGATATTGATTAGCACTGCTTTCAGTTTTATTAAGTGCATCCTGCCGGCTGTACTTATCTTTTTCAGTTTCCCGTCAGAGTTTGTTGACATTGTCTTGACCACCCTGAAACTGTGTTAAAAAAAGTGGAAACTTGAGTAATTTGTGTACATATTATGTAGACAATGCATGTGTGTGCTTTCATTCACTGTGTGTGCTCATGAGAGAGAGTTCAGTCTCATCTGCCAAATCTCTGTGAGCGCGGCGTGACCTTTAGGGGGTCTGGAGTGTTTTCCAGTGTTGGTGATGAGGGAGCTCAGGGCCACGGGGGAGGAGAAGAGGGGTGAGGGCGAAGGGGGACTGAGAGTGGGCCATCGGGATCGAGGAGGCGGGGGGGCAGGATGTCAGGGAGGTCCACTTGGCCATGAAATTAAAAAGAAAATGCAACGCGATACAAGGAAAATAAACAGAGAGAAGGGCCTCCCTGGTTTGCTTTAAACAGCGAGGGTGATTATTGAATTGTGCTGATTGTTTCCTGGCTCCCATCTTAAAACTGAAGACTATTAGAAAATTCAGGACAGTCAGTAATCACTTGTTAGTTTTTGAACATCAATATTCATGTATGAGATATATGTAAAGGGTACTTTGTCTCCAAGTAAAGTAATATAATCAGATGTTTCCCCATAAATACACATGTGATGTTTTTGCCTCCTTTAAATACGTATCTCTGCTTCACATGCACTGTATGTACAAATGAGGCTTGGTTTTATCTTAAAAACCGTGAAGGGAAAGTCTTGTGTGCTCCAATAACTTTGACTAAACTTATCGTCCTGAATCGACAGTGACAGCTTTCATCCATCGAGTTGGAGGAAACATGATTAAAACTGCAAGTAGCAATGATAAACAGTTTTGTAATTGACCAGAACAGGGTAATGATGTTCACCATATTGGGTATTTCCTGTTCAGCTCATTCTCTGACCTCTGACCCCATGCAGTCATTCCCATACTCCGTGTGTGGCAATGAGCGCCCGCTGCTCCAAGGTGCCTCAGTGTACTTATTTGAGTAATCCAGACATGCTTTGAGTCACCTTTAAAATGACAAATCAAAATGTTTTCAGAGTTTTACTTCATATAATCATGTAAATAATGTGTCAGGATGATGCCAAGTGCAGTTTAGAAAGAGCTCATTTCCAAAAGCATTCTCCCTCTTTGCATGTTTTAATGGAAGCGATGCACTTCACTGGGCGGTGTCCCAAAGGACTTGAGTCCTAAAACTGTATCGTAGTCAGATATTCAAGATGACGTGAAACCACTTCACCATCAAGGCTCAAGCTGCTCTCATATCGAATTAAGTCAGTTGTGCCAAAAAACAAACGCACCATAATTTTGTTTGACGCTGCGCAAACTGAACAAAACATGAGTCAGATCTCATATAACTGGAACAGCATAGTTTGACCATGAAACAACGTAGAGGAAAGTTGACTCACGCACAAAGTTGCAGGAAAATCTAAATTGTGGCGATGATTTCATTTTCGGAAAGAGATTTTCCTTTTGACAAAGCAACAGGAGGCTTCAATGGCACATAAACAAGTGACAGATTCATTATGAAATGACACTTGGACTCCGACTGCTTGCAGCTGGAAAAGAACAACTTAGAAGAAAACAAGTGGGACACATTTGGACGACAATATGCCATTCACAGCACACATGTTGCTACTCCAGAAGCGTTAGAGAAGTGTTATCGTACATCCTCGATACCCAGATCGCCATAGAAAATGTAGAAAAGACAAACATGGCACACGTGTGTGCAATTACCGGTAGGCTTCACTCACAGAATGAAGTCAAACACAATGAGGAGTCCAAGCAGTGCAGTGCATGTTGCTGCTGCCCTGAACCGACGCTGGATATCTCCCATGATGCATCAGCTCCGACCGACGCATTTATTCAGCATTTACAGTCATAAGCCTGGTAGATGCCTGAGCCAGCAGAACTGTAGGTAAGGAAGAGGTGGCGGTCATTGTTAATTTCCAGTATTTCCAGTTAATAGGCAGTGAAATTAGCTCTGTGAATATGAAACAACACTGTGCTGACCAGTAAACCCTCCACTGGAAAAATAAGCTTCAGGAGAGACACATCCAGGAACATGACAAATGACTTTAGTGCAGCAGTGTGCTCGACCCATGCTGGCAACGTCAGGATGAATGTATTTGTAGCTGGCAAATATGAAGCAGTTGAGTTCTGCAGTATTAAAATCCCAATAAACTCCCCGCCCTCAACATGCTCTCATGGCTCTACTGTTCATGTCTCACTTGTCTGCAGCTCCTCTTTTTTTCCTTTCTGGACATTTCCAACTCTAAGGGGGTGTAATTTATGTACTGACCTGCACATGTGCCTCGACACAGCACCTCGAGAGCTGGAGATTTGACAGCTCTTTACTGTACCGGGGCTGTGATTGACTGATGTCATTTTCACAGTTTGGCCCTTTGGGTTGTTTAGCTCAACTGCAACCAGGGACTGGAAGAATCCAAGTCAGCGTCCTGGCAGGGAATCTAGTGGCTACAGCATGAATGTCTGACAGCTGTACAGTCTCAATGCAGAGACATTTTGACAGCATTTTTGTTTCATTACATCCATCTCAGGGTACAACATTGTTTAAAAGCAGCTTCAATTAAAGAGTGCGAATTATAGAAACCAAGACCGGTAGCCTGCACAGGGTCTACCCCACCTCTCGTCCACAGTGATCCTTTAATTTGTCTTCTGGGACCGTCATCAGGTCCGATATTTAATTTGTCTACTTGGTTTCTGACAAAATGTCTGCAAAGCTAATAACATTCCCATCGGGCTCAGATGTACCCTGTGCAGTGCTAATTACATTTAGCATGCTAGAATGCTAAAGTAATAGCAAAGATTTGCTAAGATTAGCGTATTGTCAAGCATTAGCATGTGTATACATTATGAGCATGTTAGCATGCTGATGTTAGCTTTTAGCTCAAAGCAACAGAGTGCCTAAGTAGAGCCACGCTGGAACTGCAAATAAAGTAATGAAACTTAAGTATGTTGGCGGTATGCTTCAGACGAGGAATTACATATATTTCTCTGAAATGTAGTGACATAGAAACATAAAGCATAGCATTAAACGTACATATATGTACATGAGTAAATGGTCATAGTTACTTTCCACCAATCGGTGCAAATGTTGCACACAGTGCATTCATGTCTAAGCATGCTTGCACTTGTTCACACATGTGCGTGAGAAGGCTCCACAGGGCTTTCTCTGCAGACTCTCTGCTGAAGCACACTGTACAGTCCGGTGCTGATGGCTGGCATATGTGGCCAGAGTTCCCCGCTTGCACCATGACACAAGAATTCACACTCCGCTTCCACCGAGCTTTGCCATCGACAGCTGCACTTTTAACAAGAGCGCAGAGATTCAATTACTGGCCCGCTCCTACTCTGAAACCTCATCAGCTGAGCCACACAGGAAATTGCCTCTCGCAGTGTAAAGGTGGTAACTGGATTGCTGGACTCAGAGGGAAAATGTACACACATTGTTCCTGTGTGCATTTGATTATGTTGTGAATTGTTGGCAGATTGCATAATGGCAAGCTGGAAGCATATGCAAGCTCCGCTGGGTACAGTTTCTACAAAAAGAACTTTCTGATAGAGGTGGTGTGTTTTGGATACGGCGTTGGAGTTTTTCATCAGGCAGTGAGGGAAGGTTTGTAGTCACTGGGGCAATGAGCAAGACATTTTTGGCAGTTTTTACAGTAAAGAAGTGAGCACAGGAGAGTTTAAATCATATTCTTTCAATTTCTGGCCCATCTGTGTCTTTTCTTCCCCCCTCCTCTTCCCTCTCCCTGCCTGGTTGTAAGTCAGGCTGAAGTGGTCCAGCTCCCACTCCTGTCACTCCTCTACCCCTAACATAATAATTGTCTGACAGCTTGAATAGTTGTGCCACCACAGCTTTGGCAACGGACTGGGAAGCTGAATCACAGTGAAAATTCTGCAATAACATTTTCATGGAAATTAAGTTGTTAGGCTCTCTCTTTGTACTGAATGGATGGCTGTAAAAATATTTTCTTACGCTGGCTTTTCACTGTTATACACAATTGCTCCAATGACATGGGAATACTTCCTGCTTTGGCCTTATTTTTATTTACTGTATTTGGAGACGGAGGAATCGACTTCTTCTGTTCTGCCTGGAGCTGTTTTCAAGTCTTTGAGGCAAGTCCAAGTCAAGTCTAAAATCTTTCAGATTAAGTGTTAAGTCAAGTCTGAAGCCTTCGAGGGAAAATCCAATTCCAGGTTGTGTTAGTGTGTTTTTTAAATGGCTGGGACCAACTTTTTTTTTCAATGCAGAGGCAGCGGCGTAGCCATCCATTCATCTCTTATGGCCTTTTGGCTTTGTGTGGCAGCACTCACTGTAAATCACTCAGGGTGAGGTTGTCATCTCTACTGCCTAAAATGTAAATATAAAAATGTGCTGGCAGCTCATAGGTATAACATTTTGCTGGGAAAGTGGAACAAGTTGGGAGCTCCTTACACAAGCGTCTGCATTTTAGCTACCTCTGACATTTTGTTGGCAATCAGCAGCAGTGTGAGTGAGTGAGAGTCTTTGGGCACATGCTTCAGTTTTCCGTGAGAGGGAAGTGCATCAAGTTATTGGCTTCCTTTTCCACTTTCACCTCACACACAGTTTGGCTGTGTCTGTCCCAGGATACGTGAACGAGTGGATGTTTTATTCATTCTTAATAGCTTTGACAAAATGTATTTTGTTTGGTCAGTTAAGGAGGGAGACTTAAAGTTAGAGAAAAGTTGGTAACTGTGCAGATCCGATGTTCTTTCAGACCACAGAACATGGAAGAATAAATGGTTATGAACCAGTAATGAGTGGTTTCAAAACCTTTAAAGGCCGAACCACAAGTGACTCTCAGACTTCAGAGGTTTGAAGCACTTCACCACTCAAATAGAGACATCTCAAAACGTGTCACAGCTATTTTCAAATCATAAAAATCTGACATAGAACATTGACTTTTTGTGCAGACACGTCTGCAATAATCATCAGCGACCGCTGCTGGGAAGACACGAGCGCCGCGCTGACAATGACTCGAAGCTTTCGTTTCCAGCACACATTTCATGGTGTCAACACAAAACAGTCAGAGGAAAACCCTTCCTGGAACCGTCCAGAAAAACAGAAGTGCCTTCACTCTCTCTCCAGACCAAAATAAATAACCAAAGATCCTAGCCGAAGCACATTCCTTTCCCTGAAAGCGGCCTTAATTTTCCCCTGGACGCCGGGCCGCTGCAGAGCGTTCTCTGCCATTTGGGAGCCATTGAGTGGTGTGATTGAGTATTGGATGGGCTAATTGTGATTACCAAGGTTAGACCTTCCTCTGGGATCAGGACGCTTACCAGCCATCAGTCTTCGTCCGTCGTTGCCCTCTCCTCAGACTGGCTGCTTCCACTTCCTGATTCCTTTCTTCTTTGGTATCACTGCAACATGAAAACCCCGTCGCGATCCAGAGGCTGTTTTTTATTTGTTTTTGAAGAACTGATTCGTGGTTTTATTGTTTCAGCTTAAACTGAACGACTGCTTGGTTTTATAGAGCAAAATCTTTGGGTTTGATCCCAAAGGCACAGTGTAAAGACATACTGGCCACTTTCAAAACTGTTTTTTTTACTCAAAAAAGTAGATGTCCCAGTTTTCAGGCACTTGTCCCGGCATCCCCACAGGAACACTTCGCCCCAAACGACTGAGAGCAATGTTTCTAAAAAATAAATGATTGTAATCAGTCACCAAGGCTTAATTAAAGCCATATTAGATTCAAAATATATGAGGACATTGGGACCATGGGTACATTAGATCAGCGTTATATAAATATGACAGAACATTAAAACAAGACAACAAAGTCACATGCACAAATGCATTTCAGTGGTTTTTTTCCTTTTACCTTCGTGTCCAGTTTCAATGGCCCGTCCCGAGTCTCTGACTTCATGGCAGGTGAGAGTGAGTCTTTGTATCTGTTTGGGTGAAAATACCAACAATTTTTTTTATTGTGGTGTTTCGTTTTTAAGTGTCTCTCCTTCATTCTTCTGCACACGAAGAAGGCAACTTTCCATGTTGACAGCTCACAATATGTAATAAATTGCAGGGTGGGCCGGAGGAACTGGTGTTATTGTTTGAGGGGCTGGCCCGTGCACGCCTCAGGGCCGAGTATGAATACCAGGCTTTTCTCAATGACCTTGCTGTATTTTAGAGGGTCTGCAGAGCAGAGAACACTATGAGAATTGTTTTGCAGATGTTCTGAATGTAATGGATACCAAAAAAGTGTTGTGTTTCGTTGTGTGTTGCAAGGTAATGACTTTTTTTTCTCAGTTGTTTCTCTGAAAAAGATCTTTTTGTCTGTCTCTCTCTCCATCTATTCTTTTGGGTTCATGGGTTCAAGATCTGATAAAATCACTGCTCTACGATGGAAAATGCTCCATCATCGTAAAATAAGGCACAGCCTGAGACTGGTGTCCAGTGCCCCTCATGTAAGTGAAATGGGGCGATTAAAGATGCTGGATCAGTGGACCTTGCAAAGTTTGGCCAATCCTAAACTCATTGATTGAAAATTTCATTTCAACTGGAGATAAACTTTCGTAAATCGGACACGTAGACCCATGAACCGCTAAAGTGAAAACTGAAAATGTGGAACCGACTGCATTCTGCCTGTTTGCTTTCAACTTGGTTTCCACGCTTGTTTCGTATTGATTATATGAGGTGTCCATGAAAGCCTTCAGTGAGCGGTGGTCTCGTTTCAAATCGATGGCGTCGAAGACTCAAGGTTGGTATGTCTTCAGGGGGTTTTTGTGTCTGTCTCCCTGCATTTGTGCCAGTGAGAGAATTGATCACGCAGCATCAGTTAGCATTAGCTTCAGTCCCAGAGATAAAAAAAAAAAGATGAAAAAAAAAAAAAAACCCAAATCCCACAGAGGGATGGACTTATGCCACAATCAGGGTGAAGCCCTGAACTATTCTCGAGTACAGTAAATGAATGCTAAAAATATCCTTCTACTGAATGAATGAACATTGTGTGAATGTCCCAGTGTGTGTGAGGTCTAGTAACCATGTATTACAGGGCTGCTACAATGTCTGTCCATATGTCTTTCAACCAACAGCACCATAAAGACATATTCCTCTCCATTTATTGTACTTGTCTGTGTTGATTGCGGCGTTTACAGAAAATTGAGACCTTCTTTTACATTGTAGACCTTGGCGTCGCACCAGGTCTCCTTTTCCCGGCTTTCACCCATAAACCTGTCTCTGTCCTCCCCTCGGGCTCTCTGTGCAGCGTAACGTGATAGTTTTTGCTTGACTTGCGGCAGCAAATCAGCTCAGAAACCTTAAATTCTCTGAGTGGTGTCTTATAAATATTTGTCCTCGACGTAGACGGAATCAAAATAAAAACACAAATGACTGATCCTTAACTAGGTTATTAAACTTGAGCAGAAAATAGAGAAAGAATGAAGCTGGACAGAACCAGAAGCCGCAGTTTACGTCGATGTAAACAGCCATCAGGCATTGTTTGGCACAATGGTGAGGAAAGCCACCCAGGGCATATCTGGCATATTTGGAGTGGGCGGGCTGGTCAGAGGAGAGGGTCTAGTGATTTAGTGGGTGTACTGATACACAGATACTCTGGACTACATACATGTATGGAGGGTTATCAATATCAGATTGATAAACATGGATGGACTTACTGTTATTTAAGGATCAAAGTTCATTCTTGACCTTGGCAATGACTATGATCTAAACTTAAGGCCCATTTATTGCAGTTTTCTGGGGCTTTCAGCCACGTCATGGTCTTCATGGGTGTATGGGGTTTGTCCAGGTGAGCTAAGCGAACTTCATCAGCAGTGATGCCCCTTCCCTCCTCGAAAAATACCCCTGAGAGTCACAAACCCACTGAACCTCGAGTGAAAGGGACAAGACTGACTAAGACTAAGACTTATTAAGTAATTAAAATAACTTACATATGAACTTTAGCTACTGTTAGCAGAGACGAACAGAGACTATGAGTTATGGTTTGTGTTATAATAACTCTCAGACAGACATTCATAAATCTACTTATCAAAGCATCATTTATGAACATACTTGCATACTTAATGTACGGATTATTTATTATTTGAGACAAACAGGCACTTGTACGGCACCATATTGGCAATTAGCTGGCCCTACAGCCTGCGTACAGCCTAGAGGTTGTTCCAAGGTTGAAAAAAGAAGAAAATTCAATATATCGACGCCTTCCTTTCTCTCCCAATAAATGTCAGAGCAGCGATGGGAGCTGTGAGACGGACGGAGGGGAGAACAGTCTCAGCCTGTTAATTTAGAAAGCAGCACGGTTAATTTACAGAGTGCAATATCTGTGTTCTTCACACATCCAAAGTAAACAGACTGTGGATTTTTTATTGGAGCATTACCTCAGGCTTTTTCGCACTGCAGGCTTTTTAAAGCACGGCTGCTGTGGCTTAAGGGGGAAAAAATAAGCGGCCTTTTCCATTAAAACTACAACAGATTCCCTATTATTGGCTGGAAATGAATTGGGCACTATGGGCCGGTGGAATGAATGGAGCTTTGATTGGTTTAACTGAATACATGAGGTCCCGGTCAAGCCAGCGATGAGTCCCTTGGAGCAGGACCAAGAATGAAGTTATGGGCTCCCAGTGTGAGAATGAGAAGTATGTGTGAGAGAGGGGGAGAGAGACCAATAAAACACACTGGATAAATGTGTGCTTCAAGAAAATTACTGTACACCCATTGAGAATCCTTCATACATACTGTACACTATCAGCACATAACAGCATAAGATGCATCAGGGACATCACTGCTGTACATTAGCCAGTTTCAGCTGCTGCCACCTCGTCATCTACTCGTTAGTTACTAATCAACCAGGTTTCAGCTGATTCGGCCACACCAAATGCATTTCACCAACACAGGACCCAGAGTTCAATCCGAAATCACACAGGCCTGAACTACTACTGCTACTAAAGCAGATACCAAGAAGAATTACAACAGAAGTGTTTATATTATATACAGAAAATATGTTCTTGGAATACAAAAACTGAAAAACCTACTTATGTTTTAATACTTGATTGACTTGTATACGTAGTGTTGGTATTTACCAACTCGCCAAAGCGTGGAACAGTCTCAATGGTAAACTGCACACGAATACAGGAAGGGTGAAACCACACCGAAGCTCTCCTGGACTGTGCCGTCATGGGCACAGTTTGATTGGTTGACACTGGTTGAATTCGCTAACACGTGTGTTCACAATGCTTCAAACGTCTAGTGATTTTTGGCCCCTTGGATCCTGTGGCTGAACTGTACTCTGGTATAACTGAGGCTGTTGTGGGAGAAGTGACTGTCTGTGTATTTATGGCTTCTTTTACTTTGAAATCCAGTTATTTTAAATGTCTGAAATAATTTTGACTTTTCAACCAAATTCATCCCATTTTTAACCTAGAATTCTTTTGCAAAATGACAAAACCAGTGCTTACTGGGCTGGGCATAAGGCCAGACTTTTGTTTAGTTATGTGATTACAGATACAGCAGTTGCATTTAGACTTGGTGTGGTTAAGGTCAGCGTAAAAGTCGTAGGAGGGACACAGTCTGTAACCTTTCCCCTACAGCTACATATTTTTTCATCCCCGACTCTTTCAAAGACAAATCGTGAGCTGGCCTGAAAACCTGCGATGGAGCAGCTGTAATGCAGCTGAGGAATGTTCTCGGTCCTCTAAGTATTTAACATGTTTACCACAGAATGGTAAATGGGTTTCAGCAGTGTTTTTATAGAGGTTTGTGATGATAAAATAAAGCCTCCGTAGGTGCACTGACAGGAAAATCTAACCATTAAGCAGCGCTCACTCCATATCTTGGGTTGCAGAGCAATTTAGTAAGATGCCAGACTTTTAACTCGGGCCTGCCGTTTGTCATAGCCCGTGGCGAGACTTAACCGCAGTGTCCATTGTAGGTCCACCCAGGATAAAAACATGTAATTAGCGGATGCTCCTGACAGCTCAAGGTCAATTTAAAGGCCACCTGGGATCTCTCACAGGCTGGGACCAGCCATGATTGTCGCTCATCTTAATTTAGTCAGAGGAGAGCAGGAACAACTTTTGCTGCAGTCATCAAATCACTGTATTATTCGTAATTCTGACAATTTTATCCACGACCACAAATCTAAGTTGTCTATGAGCTAACGAGCAGTTCAGCAGGGGGCTCCTCCTTTGCTGTGGCTGTCTCAACCTCTGTGTCACCCAGCCCTGACCTGCATTTGTCAGACAACCACTCCCACGTGACGACAATCGCACAAGCACAAATGTGTGTCTACACACATGCATGAAGCAGGACACAGTGCATGCAGCCGACCAGAGGCTGGTGTCATTGATGGAGTGGAGATCACTGCTCCCTCTGCCCGATGGCCACTGCTGGCCCAGATGGTGTGTGACCCGACAAATAGGGGTCACTGAGAGTCAGAAGGGTGGCTGCAGGGTGGCTGCTCAGTGTGGGTGGTATAAGTATCCACTGCAGGCCAATATCACAAGGAGATGTTGCCCCTTTAGTTTTCCTGCATATCAAAATTTCAGACAAAAGCCTTGAAAACAGGGAAAATTTCTTGTTATCACTCCTGTCGCAACAAAAGTGTGGCTTTTAGAAATTTAGAAAACAGACCCTCTTTGCAGACCAGAGGCCATTTATTTGTGAAATTTGCTCAGCTTTGAAACATCTTACTCACTTGGCAGTGTTGTCGCTGGAGGGATAAAACATGGTGATTATTTTATGCCCCACACCTTGAGAGCACCTTTAAAGTGGGACACAGAAAAACACCCTCCTCGGGGCCCAGAACTTCGAGTTACACCCTTGACCCTTAGGTCCGCTGCTCTTTTCACCGTGCAGTGCTGTTTTCTGATGATCATGTGTTTGTACAAATGAGGCTTGTTGTGAAATGACTTGTATGTTTTTTAGGGAATCAATTCAGTTTCTTTGCAGCTTAGTCTGTTGTCATATTGACGTCTGGAAACCTCTCTGACAACAAGCGATTTAAAGTAGGGTGCAAGAAATTTTGTTTCTGCTGTCTAGAAACACAGGTCCGAAAAGCTCACCTGCACACGAGCTGTACGAACAAGTGCATCGACTTCAGGTCCCACATCACTCAACCTGTAGCAGATCACTGGAAGCGGCAATGGATTTTGGATTGGTTGAACGTCGGCTGAAGTTGTCTTGCAGCTCGACTAATGCTTGCTGCTGGTAGAAGCCGTAACATAATCTGGTGCGGGAAATACGATGCCAGCAGTCCATTGAGCAGCCTTTTGGTTTTCTTGATGCTTTTTCACTTTAGCCTGTTGAGCCAGTTTTTCCAATTTCGTATGCTTTCCAGGAATTTCACAATGGGAACCAATGGGAACCATGTAAATGCTATTTTGCACTAATCATTGTATCATCAGATCTACTGTTTTCAAAATACCATCTTCCATTCTGTAGCATTCTGGCACAGAAAGTGAAGATCTCCAGTGCTGCAGTTCCTCTGACCTCTGACATGTGGAGGAGGACAACAGGACAGAAAAAATAGCAACTCACACAAAATTAAAACAATCGTTCTTCACCAGAGTTCATGCAGCAGCTGTTGATCTGCACTCTTGCTTTCTACACTTTCCAAACTTGGTGAGTAACTCTGGGTGTTCCCCTCAACGACCTCCTCGTTGACCTTTCGCCATTTCTCACACTTAATCCAAATAATCCTCGTTGTATTATCTGGCAGCCACTGTGCATTAGCTTGAGCTAAGAGTTTTTAGGTATGAATACAGCCTTTTATCATCCTCTTCATTTGGTTTGCATTAGATGCTTTTAGGGACGACTTTCAACCTCAGACACGGCACTTCTTTTCCATTTACACTCTGTCTCAAGCATGTCCTGTTCTCCTCTGGTCTCTTGATGCCCATTTAGGTCGACTTGTGCAAACAGACGCTATCAGCCGTATGAAATGTTTTGTCTTGGGTCCATTAGCGGGCGCACATGGCTGCTTCAAGATGCAGCATGTCACAGGCTGAAAAACACTGGAGCATGCACAGGGAGTCGACTTGGATGTGCTGTCGATTTGATCCACCATAGACCTGGACTGCCAGACAAACTGCGTACTGTGGGCCCATCGACTTCTGTGAAGACTGCAGGAGTAGTTTTCCAAACCCAACACATTTTCCACACACATGCAGGTAATGCCACTTTCTGTAGCCTTTCATCCATCGCCCCGAGACACAAAGTATATTTCATCATGATGGGCTGCAGCTGTTACAGGCTGCCAGCGCCGTGCTTAAACTCAGAGAGCCACAGCATAACGCTGGTCACCAACCTGTCTATGAATGTTTTATAAATGCATACATACACCTTATCTCTTTACTTTGTACAAGCTAAATTAGCTTTTAAATACAGTTCTTATCCTAAAAAATAAAAACAAAAGTCATCCTTGAAAATCTGATGATATAAAAATCAATAATAAGAAAAGTCAGATTGTACCATTAGCAGCACAAACACTGTTTTAATTTTCAATTCCAGAACAATTTTCTGGGAAATAAACTTAGCAGAAAGCCTCATTTACTGCTCTGCATGCTTGTACAGCAGGCAACATGTCGTCTTTTGGATAAATGGGAGGAATCCAGGTTAAAATCGTTAACAGGCTTTGCTGTTTGTTGGTAAAATTGACAGTGTTGAACCTTAGGGTGCCCTGGTGGCCTCAGGGTTTATGGCACTGACCATGAAACACAGCGTTCCTGAGTCACTCACGAATAAAAATTGAAAAATTGCCAGAAAATATTGCCAAGGAAATGTATCGTCATTGACAAACAGAAGAACTATTTCAACTTGTCTGTCAAGAATCTTCACTTATCTCTGTGGACTCTCAAACTGCAACCTCTTCATCACCCCAAAGAGAAGAGAACGATGAGCCATCAACGGCAGTGTAATGGTGTTTTTATTATATTTCCCCCTTTTTAATACCTGCACCAATCATCAGCCACATTTTTAAAACCACCTGTCATGATGAAAAAGTCCTGGATTTCTGCTGTAGACCTTGCTGTTCTCTCCTCTCAGTGGTAGTGCAGCCACCACATCAGTAATAAATAAATGCATTACTGTCACAGTAAGCTCCATATGCCCACATGACAGGTGTTCAATCTCAGCGAGTGTAGTTTTGTAAACTCTGGGCACTCGGAGACTGATGGAGCCCATAAATGGTCACTGAGCTCCATCCATCTTCATGAAATGCTGTGTTAAACCCCTCTGGCCAACAGCAGTGTTGGTGAATGTTTTCCCAGCTGTTTATGAGTTCCCTCATTTTTTCATAACTGCACAAGTAGGGGATTAATCTCATAAAGAAACAATTAACAATCTTCTCTTTGTCAGCAGTAAAACAGCTGGGATGACCCGGGCTGGGCGGCTGGTGGCCTCTGCTGTGGTATTTGTTAGTCATTTGTTGAGGATGGATTAACTTGGAAACGGCTTTTGACTCGTACTGTAAACTCAGGGCCCCCTTATTAGGTCAGCGCGTTTTCCGCCGCTGCGACAGATGAGATTGAGTTTGCAGTGGATGTATGGGTGAGTGGAAAGGAAGAGAGTGGAGGGGGTCAAGTGGGCCAATTGCAGGTGGTCACCAGCTTTATTACTGAACCATAATGAACTGCATCTGTGCTGCTCAGAGCTTATGGATGAAGTGTTTTTATACTGTAAAAGCTGCTGATGTGAAGGGAGCCAAAGTTCAGACCCTGCTGCTGTCTGTCGCAGTGAGGATGCTGCCGCTTGCTGCACTGCTGCATGAAAAACAGCTTTTTTCTTATATGGTGACAAAAGGGATCGCAAAGCAAAAATCTTTCGACAATGAGTGTGACTCATTTTTATAAAAAAAAAAGAAGATAAATTTGGATTACAGATTAACACACCTCTCAGGGAGTGTTGATTCTGTCATTCCTGAAAAAAGCGTGAAGATGGAGACTTCGACAAGGGGATGCTGGAGATGTCGTGATGTTTTAACGTCTCCTTTATTGTGGAAATAATAATCAATCAGCTTCTGGAAGCTCAAAAAGAACTGAACACACCACGACCTCGGCTGTTAGAACAGAAACCTTCATGTTTCATTCATTCAGAAGTACAGAGATTGCATGATTTGAGCATTTTGTCAGGAAGCTGAGACTTTCCTAAAAGCACTGCCAGACAACAGTTTTGAGCTGATGTGGAAACATAATGGAGTTCACATGAGGTCACATTTAAGTTTTCACATCCAGTGTTTTGACTGGATTAAAAAAGGAAAGCATTTGTGTCTGTGTGTTTGGTTTTGTTTCCAGCTGGCTAATAATCCATAATAACATACAGCCAGTAAATCAGCAGAAACCTTTCTTTGACACACAAAACAGGCAGGCAGGCTACAAGTTTCCTTTCTTCTCTTCTCTGGTGACGAAGGCTCCTGCATGAATGACAACAGCTTCTGATAATGTGTTGCTCATACTAATGTCAGGGAGCTGAGAGCCAACTGAAACTGAAGACATCTGCGAATTTAAACTCTTTCTCAACTGCTTCCTCCAGCACTTTCCAAGTTTAAATGATACTGTGGTAAATCTCTCTGCACAAATCCCATAATAACTACTGAGAACATCATAGGAACTCCCTGCAGCATCAATAGCAGTAGTTAGCATCTCAGTGTTTTCGGTTGGCCATGCCGTCATGTGATGATCAGCAGTTTGGGGTATTAACCACTAACCGGCTGCAGTGGCTGGCTAGATCACTTGTGCCCAGCTGTCCACTGGGGATCAGAGGAGAATTCACCCGTTCCACACATGGCCAAGGCTTTGATGTGCACACCGCCTGGGTAACTCCTGCAGATATACACCCTTGGACACACTGTGAGCAGAAACAGCAGACACTTTAAACACTGAAATGATACTTAAATGATGAGTGTTGACGCGTCTGCAGTCGTTAATTGATCATGCCAGAATATCACAATGGTTTGTGTTCATATCAAACTCACCAACCTCCTGTGCACCAGTATTTGTATACCCTGAATTGGACATTTTTTCTTTCTCTTGGACCTTCAATCTGTCTTTGAATTTCCACTTTATTTCTTATTTCCTGAGGGTTTGTTGGAGTTATCCCACCTGGGCTGAATATTCAACTGTTGCTGTGGTGTAATCTGGGCTTTACATGTTCACATCATTTCGGGCCATTCAAACAAACTTGAGTTGACTTAGGCTATACTCTTGTTCAAATGCTTCTTTAAAAGTTGTGCACTGATGGATGAAGTACACTTCAGGATCACAGCAGCTGTGGAGCAATAAGCTGCTCCTTCGTCCCAAAGCTCAGTGTTCATTTGCAGGTTAGGACCATGCTGTTCCATTACAGTACTATTAGACATCTCTCAGCTACTAGACTCAGTCTTGGTATTTTCACTGCACATTCATCATCTGGTCTCCACTGTGAGGTTACCTGGTTTGCGAGCCAACCAAAGTTTTGGCTCACAGTGAGCTGTTGAAACAAAGTCATTACGAGTAGCCTGTGGTTCCCAGGTGAACTGGACCGAGTTCTGTCGCTGTTTTTGTTGGAAGCCACACTGGATCCCTACCTGAACCTGAGCTTCAGTCTGCGTTTACTTTGAGACTTTGTTGTACTGTGGATCTTTAGGAGTTGCAATACAATGAGAGATGAGCGGACACTGGCAAAACACCCACAGCACAGGCGCAGACACCCACCGTGAGCTAAGCACCTCCACACAAACTCTCACAGACAGGCCAAACATGTCTGATTTACATCTCTCACACGGGCCATAATCCCACTGCTTTTGCCCAACAGTAGAAGCAATTAGTGCTGACATTTGTTTTTGCATCAACATTCCAAAGCTGACAAGTTGCTTCCCTCAGACTGAAAATGCAACGGCCATATGTGTCCGCGCTGCCGCTTCCCACGCTGCTTTCGCTTTCGCGGTCGCCTGCGACATTTAAAATCTATCAATGCGCGCGCCTTTCGCACATATGTTCGACAGTTTGTGTCATCGACCAGAAGGATGCAGACTGAAAAACACTGCGTTGCTATGCGCCGGGCTGTGGCGTGGTGAAATGGCAGCTTCACGCTCTCTTTCTGACTCTGCGACATGCACTGAAATGTGGCACACAACTGCAAACTGTCTGCACCCACCAGGTCCTCATGCATCAGCTGTTAGTCGGAATCTAACATTAGCTTTCCGCTCACAAGCTGACGCATGCTGAATACTGAAAAAAACCAACATTCATGACACTTTTAACCCATTTCTCTTGTCACATTTGAAAACTGAGGACTGTGCATGTCAAGCCTTAAGTATCAGAATAAATGCAACCAGAGCTTTATTGATTTGTGCCTTATTGATTCTTACTATGAGTTTAAGGTTGAATTCTCTGTGGCTGATTTAATTGGACTTGATTTCTAAATCTTTGCACATTTCATGACCTAGATTTTGTTAGAATAGAGCAAAATGTGATAGCAGCGAAACAGTCTGTAGGCTTTTAAAAATTACACAAGATACTGTAAAAGTTTTAACTGCTTAAAACCAGAATAATTAAAGCTGTTCGTAGGCTGTTAATGATTTGATGAATGATCACGTAGATCACTGTTTACTGTTGTTTTTGCAGTGTTTTCTAAATTCTCTCCTCCTACACACACCTATTTATCTCTTTTCCTGGACTGTCCTCTGATGGTGTACTTATGTACAGATACAGTAACACTGGAATGCAGGAATAATGCTCAGTTAAACTCACTTCCAACCCAAGTGTCAAAATGTTTTCTTCTGAAATTTGCTGTAATGACAGTTCTAATGGAGTTAATCATTACATTGACTCTCATGGGTATGGACTCTGGTTAGGTGTTGATTTGTACCCTGAGTAAACTTCCACCACAGGAGAAACATCTATTTAAGGCAGTTGTTATGTAGGAAAAGCCCCTCTGGATTTTCTTTGCCTTTATTTGATAGACAGGATTGAGAAAGACAAACGATCTGTGGCAAAGATCTCAGGCCAGATTCAAAGCCAGGATATAAATTCTTTGCCTGCTCATCTGATAGAACCTGGTAGTGTATATTCAGCTAAAGCAATTCAGGCCATGAGGGATTTTGTGGGATTCATGATGCCTGCATTGTACTGTAGCTGGTGTTCCTTTACGTTTCCGCCCACGTGGGACATCAACAACCATCGGCCGAGATGCTCAGCCCGTCATGGGGCTGACTGGAGCCGATCATCACCATCGCCGTCGTCTCTGCAGCGTACGCAGAAGTTGACGATCCCCTGTGAAACATCCTTTGAGTCAGACTTCTCCCCAAGACAGTGTAGGTGTCTGTACAGTGCACACTTCTGCCACGTTCATGTGGTTCGCACAGGCAACCAGGCAGAAGCGTTTCGGCGTCAATCATACAGGTGCGTGTTGTGTTTACCCAAGTCCCACAGCGAGAGGTGTCAGTCTCCATATACAGGCTATATCTGTGGCAGCTTTGTCTGCTGACAGGAGGAACAGTGTGACAAAACAGCAGGGAGATTGGCATCCATCTCGCCCCCCCAGGCGCTCTGCTTGACGCTGTACACATCGCTGGATGCTTTAAATTCCTCGCCCTAGAAGAACTGTCTTGCGTGATCTTCCTCCAAAGCTCGTTCTGTCTTCTGACTGGAATACTGTCTGAGTGCTGAGTTGTTTTTTTTTTTGTCAACTGGGGTATGTTTTCAAGTAGGTGAAAGGAGGGGTGTGCAAGGATACCGTTCAGAGAGATGTACGTCTGAAATAGTTTGTCTGCGGCTTTGTTTCCGCGGACCATTTCTGAGTCAGAGTAGCTGAACAAATGATGCGACCATAAGGATTTTTTATGGTCCCACTCGTAACTTCCTGATTGCGCTCACTGTTTCCCCCCTGTTCTCTCTCTGCCTCTCCTTGCTGTCAAGTAACACACACAAATCTGAAAGTTGAGCTGAAGATTCCTTTCACAACCAACAGACCTGCCTACAAAGTCAGATCAAGCAGATGGCAAGTGCATCGCATAAAGGGCATGAAACTAAATCTGTGGGGCACCTGCACTGCAGAGGCCAGGCTTCCACTGAAAACCAATACCATCTCTTCAAATGTGACCAGGAAACCGGAGCACTAATAGACCCTTGACAATGGATAAACTGGGAGAGATCGGCTTGGCTTCTCTCTCGTTTGGACTCAGCATGAATGAGGTCATTATTGGTGTGTAGCTGGAAGGATAACATCTGTAAGGACACGGACTGATGGAGCTGTATGAATAGCTAAAGGTGCCACATCCTGCTTTTCAGAGTAGCTTTCTCCTTCATACTTTTCACTAGTACTGTCTGATTGATTTGTGAAATAAAGAGCCATTTTTAGCCTCTCAATTGGCATTTTACAGCGAGAACCAACAGATTTATTTTGGAGAGAAAACTGTTGGACTGCATGATAGAACAAAACTGAGGGTGCTGCTCTGCCAGAGTAAATAGCAGAAACTAAAGCGCTCATGGTTCCTGTCGATGGCAGGTAGTAAATGAGTAAAGCTCTGTTCAGAAGGACAGTAGCACTGCTTCAAAAATGCAGCCGCTTCATTATTCTCAATAAGGTTATACGCTGGCACAGTCTTGATGTACCAAATTCTGAGAAATAAACACCGGATTGTCAGACAAAAACACTGAATATGGCTCAACTTTCCAACCCCTCCAGCTCCGACCTATGGTCATGACATTTAGGCACTGACAGATAGAATGAGACGTGATTACAGGCATCCTAAATGAGTTTCCGACTGGGCTCACCCTTGGACGACTGCTGCTGCTCCTTGTCTAAAGGTGGTGCAGGCATTTGATTATGACTCTTCCTGGATGCCTCCCTGCAGAGTTATTCCAGGCCATAGTCCAACTGGACCACATACCTGGCCTGGGAATGGAATACCCCAGAAGAGATGGAGGATGTGGCTGAAGAGGAGGCGGTTGCTTCGCCTGCTGCCACTATGACCCAGATCAGTGCAGACTAGCACACACACCTTTTTAACCTCGCAATCATGGAGCTGAAGGATAAAATGTTTGTTGCTGGGATGACTGTGTCATCTTCTAACTAGTACCTGTGGCAGCACACCCGCAGTAATGCAACCCCAGGCCTTTTTAATTTTTTAAGCATTGCTTTTTTTGTTTTTTTGGATGAACAAAGGCCTTGAAACAATCACTTCCAAGAGCGACGCTTCGAGCTACATGTTAACATCAACATGCTAACATGTCGACATTGACGATGCTAAAAGCAGTTTGACATTTACCATGGTCATGATTTTGTGTTCCAACTTTCATCATTATCTTTCTAATAGTTGAGATTTTTTAGTCTAGACCAAAGCCATGACTGTCAGCTGCCATCCATTGAGCCGTGACGCTAGCATGGCAAGAAAAACACCAGCCTCATTAATTTTAGATTTACCTTGCGGTGTGTCAGGTGTGGCATTGTGCTAATTTTTCTGTTCACCTTGCAAGCATTATATATTTTATTCTTTTTTAGAATGACTCTCTATCATCTGTCCTGGGACCACAGATGAAGAATAACCTTCTGGCTAACAACTGCTTACTGGTTTATTTAACAAGGACCATGCACATTAATAAATAGATATTAAAATTAAACAAAATGTTGACAACTGAGGACAACTGTAACAACTGTGATGGCTTTTTAGAGTTGTTAAATCCTGCCTCAAAGGACTGTAAACCTCTGTGGTGCGCTGCAGAAACGTGCTCACACTGATGCAGACCCTTGTTTTTCGACACAACGCTGTCAGTGTGAACACGGCCTAAATGAGAAATGAAATGCTCTAATTCTAAACAATATTGGCACCAACAAACCCATATTGAGCACATACGCTCTATAATTCATCCATCTATCCACATCTGTCTGATTCTCAACTCTCCTTTTTACCAGCCTATAATTAATTCATTCATGTTTTACACACAAGCAGGAAGGCAGTGCGTCAATTATGCGTGCAGGCTCCCAGGCCACTCCCAGCCATTCAGGGTAAGCCCCCTTAGAGAAGAGAACCTCAGGCTTTAGTCCTTATTCTGCCCACAGATTTGCAAAAGACACAGTCCCATATGCATCATTGTGTGCTGGATTAGACCTGCCTCCATTCAGCCCAACCTTGAGAGTAACCCCTTGGCTGCCTCTCCGCTACTGGAAGCAAACCAATTAGAATCAATTGGCTGTATTCTCAGGGGTGATTAGCATACATGCTCCACTCGTGGAGCTTTGACAGTTATTGAAGCTGTCCAGTTTGAGTGCCGTCTGTATGGCTGCTTCGTCACCTTGCAAACCACGGGTGATAATAATGAGGACTAATGAGCTGGTTTGAAATGGGAAATGCAAGGAAAGGCCATGGATGTATGTGCCATAAATGTGTGTCTTAGTAAGATTTCCTCAGTGAGGTGATTATGAATGCTTAAGATATGTTTCAGAAGGAGACTGAATGAATATTTTGCACAGTTTATTTGTAAAAACTGGGAGAAAGAGTCTAGATTTGATGAGCTTCATCCCAAAATAAAATAAAATATCCTGTTTGAGAAAGAGATATTGTAACATGATCCTCCTGGAAATGAAGAACATTATGGTTTACTTCAACAGTTACCTCGTAAAATCACAGAAGAAGTACAACAGCATTGATACGCCATGTGATTTGTTCAATTGTATTACCTTTTTTCACTCATTTTCTTGTCATTGTGGGATTCTAACGTTAAAATAGAAGAAAATGCTCCAAAAAATAAAATAAAATAAAATAAAATAAAATAAAATACTGGATAAAAAACCAAACCAAAACACAAACAATGGACTAAATGTGTAGGGAAAAAAAAGTTTACTTTAAGCTGAATTTCGTACATTTCACAGAGGATACCTCATATTCAGTCTACGGCAAGCCTGATGTGTTTATGAAGGATTTCACCTCATTTTTCTTGGTATTAAGTGACGCGGCTGGCCAGCTATGCAATGTTAGACGGCTTTGGCATCGTCAAAGAGACGTCAGGAGCAGATTGTGGCACGGTAAGTCATCCAATTCAATCCAAATATGGATGGACATAATAAGATGTTAATTGAAAAACAACTTTTAGTACAGGTTTCCTGTTTGCCATTGTTTTCTAAAACAGTTTGGAAATGAAACCACTTTTATTTGCTCCAGCAATGGATGAATGTCATTAAATGCTAAACTGCCAAAGGGTATTAACTGGAAAACCAATAACAACAATGACCAGCTAATTAAAAGACAATATTGCTTGCACTGAATACAAAATGTGTCAATAACACACTAATCATCTAAATAAGGAGCCTTCAGCTCATTGCATGGCTAAGCCTTTAAATTTACTGGGATCTGTGCTGGCTGATAATGTGGATCCAGTGGCCTCTGGCATAAATGCAGGCATAATGAATCATGGGAGCCCTCCAGAGGATAGTCCAATGGATGTTTTCCAGCTGATCTTCATTAGCCGCCATCCAGCTGAAACATCTGTCACTGGAGTGCTTGGCACTGTCCCATGGCAATTAGTGAGCTGCTCGCAACAGGTTCTGCTGGAAGATAAACAGGATGGGAGTCGAGCCGAAGGCATTCACGCAGCATCTCGCATGGGCGCAGCCAAACAGACAGAAGCTTCAGCTGACAGCGTCGCCACGTGTACACACACAGGCTCATAAATGTAAGAGTTTACATGCTCACGGTGTGCATTATAACATCTTGAAACAGGATGGAGATGGCTGCATCGCGCACCTGTGTACACACGCACAAGTGTGTCGGCTCATACTGTAAATACGACTTCATGTTCAATTTGTGCACCTCTTTCCTGTTACACTCACACGGCTGAAGGAAGAAGTAGCTGCTCATTGCATCCCTGTGCAGTATGTCATCGATATACTGATACATGTTCAGTGTGTGAGTCTCGGTCACCGTCCGCCGCCGCCGCCGTCTACGCCTGTCTGTGTTTGCTACAGATCTGACGAAGGGCTGGGTGTGACAGAGGCAGTTAAACTGGAGCGGTGACAGTAGTGGATGCTATTAGCAGTGAAATGTTTAACTGAAACCAGCTGTCAATGGTATAACATTAAACATTTACTGTTTCCTCATATAGCTGTGTATCTATATAAAGTCCATTGCTGCTGCTTCGTCGTAGCTCCAGAGGTCTGCACGCATTTAGAAATCGACTGAAGAAGCAGTGAAAAGTTTATTTGTCTGCTCAGCATGTTCTCATCAGAGTCACCTTTCAGGGTTACAAGAGCACGATTTAATACTCAAAGCATCAGTTTCCTTCTAAATCCCATTTTAAATTTCCATAATGTTGTGACACAGAGATTTCTTTTATGCCAGATGACTAATGTACACATGCGCCAAAGACCACGAAACCCCCAAACTCGGATTATGAAATTGAACACGAAGCTAGTTTACAGTGGTTCTGCACACTTGTTATTGCCATGGTGTCAGCTGTCATAGAGTTGTACAGTGTGTTCTTTCCACAGCACAGAACCAACAAATACGATGTTTTCTTAATAGCTTTTGTCTGGAGCTGCTGCTGTCACTGACTCTCACATCAACAGTCGTACAGGTGTTGTTTAAGGTAGATGGTGTGCTCCGTCTCCTCTTCATCATCACTGTCTCCGGCTTGTGTTTCTTTGCATGTGTGAGCCATGAATGAACCAGGACGAAGGCGGACCTTCGTCTTAGGTGGACCTCTGGCCTCACGTTGTCAACATGAAATGGTTGCAATTTGCCTGACTTCCTCCTTTGCTCCTGTCATAATTACTGTGTCCATTAGAGCCAGAACTAGAACACACAACAGCACATTGTTTCATATAGTTGAAAATAGAAATCACATTGAGTGAATTCCTCCTTTTTTAGCAAAGGATTATTTTCTGTGTTCTGGTGTCGGTGTGTGATGGGGGATTCTTGTCTGGGAGCAGCAGCAGTGAGAGCTTTCTGTTGATTGTGTTGAAGTGGCTGAGTGCTGACCCCCTCGCCAGCACCTCCACCTCTCTGTCAGTTTTCCCTCCATCACTGCTTCCCTCTCAGGCAGCCGCACACAAAGAAGCAGCAGAGCGGGACGAGAGGGTAGCTAAAGACCAGAAATCCCCGCCAGACAACACCACACACACACACACACACACACACACACACACACACACACACACACGCTTAAAAAAGCCTCTTTAACAACCCAATGTGGAGTGCCACATACCTGAGCTGAAAGTAAAATGGATGTCAGGATCAACCAGGGAGGCTTTAACTCTGAGAGTTCCTCTAATGGATGTCATCGTCAGGTCAAAAACATGTTGGTTTAGAGAATTTGGAGTGTGTGTGTGTGTGTGTGTGTGTGTGTGTGTGTGTGTGTGTGTGTGTGTACCACTAAGTGAGTGAAAAATTGGCTCATCAACATTATTCGAAATATCCTGTTAGATATCTTAAAAGGAATGAGCTGAAAGGAGTTCAGTGGGTGTTATTTAACATACTCTATATCTAATAATCAAGTGAACAAAAGTTGAAAAGATTCGCTGAAACCTGCTTTCAGCCATTTACTTTGACTTTACGTGAGAAAGGTTGAGAACATTAAGCAAGAGCATACAGAGAAAACGCAGAGGCAGCACAGAGCTCATGGTTTGAGACACATTATTGGGTTTTGGGTGCAACAGTGGAAACATTTAATGGTCACGTGTTCGTTTTTTAAGGCATGACTTGAAGCACAGTGACACGATGTCACATCTCAAATCACAACATAAGCTGCTGGTGTATCCATTACAGGAAATACAAGGTCAGGCAAGATGGAAAAGTAGACACATTTCTATAAATACAATGAAATCTGCATTTTCTGGGTGAGGTGAGACCTCTTGTTCCCATCTCTTGACCCGACAGTTTAGAGAAACATCACTGCTTCCAAGTTTTGGTTTCCAAGAGCAAACGACTGGATGTGTGTCATCGTGCCTTCATGAAATCGTTATTTGGAGTCAATCACAGTAAAATACTGAGATCATCACTGAGAATAATGTCAATGAGTCAATCAAATGACACTTCAAGTGAGCAAATCTGGACTAAAAAACACATGAAATACAACGGCAGTAATGTCAGATCTTCAGAGTGGAAAAAGACTTAATGTGGCCATTTTTTTTTTTTTTTTTTTACAGTTTGCTGTTATCACAGAAAGTTTTAGTCTTGTTTTCTGTCAACAAAATATCCCCAAAGTCTTTCTTTTCTTCCAAGTCTCTAATTTTGAATGACCAAAATAACTGCCAATAACTATCTTTAAACTGTGATTGTGTCATCTGCGATGGAAGGTACCACGCCTCGAAATAGAAAAGAACCCAGTGCCCCCCACAAGCACAGAAAGCCTTCATCTCAAATAAACAACGTGTGGAATGATGGGAGATCCCTGCCGAGATACACGCAGTCGTACACAGGGAAGAGACAAAAGCAAACACAAAAATGCCACACAGTTTAGCGAAGGCAGACAAGCAGACACACGCCCTGACCCCCCCCCCCCTCCTCCTCCTCGCTAAATAATCAGCTGTGGAATCTGCAAGACAAATCTCAGCTCTTCCCAAAGCCGGGATCAATGGGAGCCATTTTTCAATTTGATAAATCAGACAGAGCCACCGGACACTGGTGAAAACTAAATTAAGATAGGCAGCAGTCAGTGAGATTCAGGAGATTATCTGGACTTATTTGGCATTCGGAGGTGCTGGTGTGAGGAGACAGGCAGGAGATAGCTGCAGTGGCCTGTGCGAATGCCTGAAAGTAAAAATAAATGTGCCGGAAACTTTGTCGCTGCTACTTAAACATCACGGTTTGGATTGGAGAAACGTGAATGAAGGCTGAGAGTAGAGGCATTTTTCCTGCGTGCTGTAATGTCGCCTCTCGCTGCATGCCAGATAATGAGCAGCTAGTCTGGCCCTTTGTATAATTTAGGATGGTAGTTTGTTATTGCACGACTGTGATTATGAATAACACAGAGGCTCACTCCTCCAGGAGTTTAGTCTATTCCTTCTTTCCAACGCTGCGCCAGGCAGGCACCCAGATCCCACTGATTAACTGGGACACAGGAAGCCAGCATGTAAACACAGAGGAAGACAAGCAGGCTACTGTTGGGGCTCCATATCTGTTCTTATGTGGCGTATTGTGCTTTGTGCGCCATTGTACGAATCGAATATCAGATGGTGCGCTGAGAGAGGAGGCGAGCTTACGGTGGCGTGGAAAAGCTTTTCCATCATTTTTATGTTGCTTTGTTTGATGCACTGCCAAGATAAATGATGGCTGCAAGTCTGTCGATTTTAGCGGATCATTTCATTTTCCTAAATATGAATTTTTCAGGAATGTAGGTTTACTTTAGTTTCCCAGCGATGATACACGTGTAGGACTGACAGCGTGTCAGCAGGTTTGTGCTTCCCCCAGAGGTGGGAAGTAACTGAGTACATTTACTCAGGTACTGCAGTGAGGTGGAGTTTTGCTGTTTACTTGTAATGTGTTTGGAAATGTTGTACTTTTACTTTAATATACTCTACATATGTATCGTATAGTATGTGCTGATATTGTGCTCTTTATTTTTTCAATCTTGTCTTTAGATTTAAAGTCAGATTCATTCAAATGCTTTAAAAGCTTTAATGCTTTTCTCTGAAGCAAAGCAAAGTCTCCTGAGAGGGAGGTCGCGGTCGGCCGTCCGGAGTGTCTCTTTCATATCAACGACCAGCCTGGTTTCTGTTTGCCAAGCCCACGATCTTCACTGAACCGGAACCGAACAGACACCTAAACTTAACCAAATCATAATCACAGAGAAAAAGCTGTCAGGTGACTCCTGTCAGGTGAGTCATACGGCTTTTGGCCTGCTGGAGATGAGCTCATGAACTATGACTGGTGAACCGTAAAAAAGTAAAAACTAAGAAATGTAATGTAAACTAAAAATTTGGATTATCATGCAGTACATTTGCGTTTTTAAAAAAGTCTGATTGCTTGACAATCAAAAGGAATAAGACATGGGACTATTCTTTAGAATTGGTGCTTTTATTTTGAAGTGTTAGCCACGTTTTACTTTAGCTTGGGTCAAACTCTAAACGCAAATCTTTTATGTGACGGAGGATGTTTTTTCTCTAAGAATTTCAGTTCATCTTGCAGCAAACTAAAACTTCTGGACGTGACTTTCAACAAGTAACGGTGATAAATAATAAAGTAACTGTCTCAGTGCAGACCTATATTGATTACTCACACACACACACACAAACACACACACACACACACTCAGAGGAGAGTTTCCCTCTAAAACTTCATTTTGCTAAATTCCCCTGCGCTCAAAATTCCATGAGTCAGGGAGTGAATGAATGCATCCCTATATGTCCCCCCCCTCCCTTTCCTGTCTGTGTTCCTCTTCCTGTGTGTGACCTCCGCATCTCTTAACGCCGGCGAATCCCTTCTTCCACTCCAGAAGCAACCATTTTATTTAGGTTCGCTTAAACGTACCCGGCAGATTTATGTGAGGAATCCAGTGGGCTGTTTGAATCAGGAAGCTGAGGGGATCAGCAGGGGAATTAGAGACTAACACACACACACACACACACGCAGAGCTGTGTATACACGTGGGTGAAACACTTAACACACAACACGCGCATTCACACGTACAGGAAACACTAAACCGCAAATACCTACACAACGGCAGATATATATTTACGCATACGCACAAACACGCGGAGGAAAGCCGTGTACACAAGACGAGCATTCACGCATACAGGAAACACTCAACCACAAATGGCTGGACACACACACACACACACCCACACAGGCACACACACAGAGTCAGAGCTTATGAGACCTGATGAAGACAAGTGTTCTATCAACAACTCCAACTCCGGTATCATTTCCTTCCTGAGGTTCACCGCAAACATTACAGGCCTGCTGGCTCATTCGCTGCCTGGCAGGGTTCTAACTGGGTTGCCAGGTTGGTGGGAGGTAAAGGGCTGGATATCTGCGTGGCGTGGGACGCCTGGGAAAGACGCACACACGCACAGACTGAGGTAACTCCGACACACGCAGAGAGACAGGACATGTTTGCAGAAACATACAAAGACACAACATGGTGTCACAGGACGCTGAACATGCAAAGATACAACACATTACACACACTCACACACACACACAGTCGGAGGGAAAACCCGGAGAGGAGGATGAAGAGATTAGTTTATCATCCGCCGTGCTGACAGATCCTGCTGATGTGTGACCACAAGCCAAACAAGCATCAATCTCTGCGCTGCAGGAGGAGCAGGACGGAGGAGAGGATGGTGAAGAGTTTTGCATGTGAAGGTCTAAACACTCAGGAGTATTTAACTTGAGTTAGAGTGAGTACACACACACACACACACACACACAGACACGCACACACACACAGACACACACACACACACACACACACACACACACACTACCCTGGAAAGGCCTAAGTGGGGTTATTCATCAGAAAAAAGGCAGCTGTGGGTTTTACAGCGAGTTGACAGTGAGAGAGGAAATTCGGCTGTACGTCCACTTTAACTGTGGAATGTGTGTGTGGTGGAGGGTATGAGATCAGATGTAGGACTTCTGCCGCCCCTCCACTTCGCTCAAGATGTGTGTTTGCATGTGTTTAAGGAACTTTGGGAAATCCTGACAGTCAGTAAACTGCACACAGCCCACTGATGTTTACCAACCTGTGCGCCCTTGTGATGCTTGAATACTAAAGAACGCCAAACAGACGATTGAAGAAACAAAATGGAATCAGTTGATCAGTCCAGCTGTGTCTGAATGGAGCACTTGCTGCTGTTTAGGAAAGTTTATGTTCTGTAATCGTTTCCTTCAGGTGGTTAAGCGAGTACAGGCACAGTGCAGGGGTACAGACACAGCGGTTGGATGGTTCAAAAGTGTTTTTTTTTTTTTTTTCGGCAAAGCAGCTGTTGTATTTTTCTTGGAATTAGCATCTTATGCTCAAAAGATGCTCTGTTGTCCCGAATGAGCCTGAAATTGTTCTAGTTCCTGCAGCACTTTAAATCTTTTAAATTGCACTTTTCTGTTTTCATTTTGTAAAATAAAGTGAGCTAAGAGGAACTGTGGAGGTTAGAACAGGTGATGTCAAAGACGGGACGCTGTGGTGCAGATACTGCAGATTTATTCCACTGTGTCCAACCAAACATGCAGTCCTGTCAGACAGCCAGGTTGTCCCTTGTCACCTCATACTCACTCTCACGGACCTGGTATCAACACATACTCGGGGTCTTTCAGAGTCTGTTGGCATCTCTGCTATTTGCAATGATGATGAATCCTTTTGGCGTCTTTGGACTGTAACCTAAGACGTGTACTGGAGCAGTTTGCAGCTCGGTGTGATGCAGCCAGAGTGAGGATCAACACCTTCAAGTCTGAGACTGGAAAAGAAGGGGATTTCTTAATGTAGGTGAGCTGGGCAGCCCCCTCAAGCGGAGGACATCTCATGAGCTTATTCACAAGTAATGGAACGGGCCGCAGGTTTGGGGTATTAGCTGCAGAAATGCAGCTTTGTGTGAGACCATGATGCTGAAGACATGGAGAGAATTTGATCTTTTAATCTATACGTGCCTGTTTTTGCGTGTCCCGTATGTCAGCATGCGCCCGGATTCCTGCATGTGTTCCTCAGTGTGTGTCCGGCCACAGCAACAGACGGCCTAATATTACGAGAACAGGCTGAGAGGAAGGAGCAGCCCCCCAACACGTCCGCGTGGTGAAAGCACCTCTTCAGCATACGGCAGCTGTTCACATTTCCTGCGTATTGGATGTCGAGCAGTGGCTATCTCTCATTTGCTGAGTGCATTATTAACAGATGGACTTCCCGCTCCGCGCTAATATTGGGAAATGGGAGAAATGTGGAGAGTAGTGTGGACACACACATACACACACCACATCCCTCGAGCAGCTGCTGCTGCTGCTCAAGAAATGTGTGTGTGTGTGGATATTTATTGCTCAGAGTATGTACCCTCTGTTTGTGTATGTTTATGTGTGCGTGCATGTACGCATGTCAGTGCATGTCATGTGTGGTTTGTGTGTGTGTGTGTGTGTGTGTGTGACAGAGGGAGAGGGACCAGGGCTGCCTGTGTGGCCCAGCTATGTGGCACAAGAATTCCCCTTTGACCTTATCCCCGCTTCATTGATTCACATGGAGTGATTTGATTACCAGTAAATGCGTGACTGTCAGCACTGTACACTCAGCTGCAGGGAAGCAGTTGGATGACACTGTTTGTTCTGTCACGTTGAATTTCACCAAGATAAAGGGCCATTTCACCAGTTTAAATCAAATGACCGATGCAAAACAATAGTGACTTGGGCTACATGGAGAAAATTAGCTGTTCTAACCACCCGGTGGTCTCGTAGGGGACAGTCCTCGCACAGGAAGTGATGACTTTCAGGCAGCACTCAAGAGCAGCGTGTTTGATGGCTCGTGATGGACATGTCATTGTAGTCTAACTCCAAAACCAGTCGACCGCTGTTAACTTCATGCTGTTTGACTCAGGTTTGAAGGAGGTAAAGAAACTGTCTGCATGTTCTCTTAGTCCATTATTGAAGCTGTCGGTGCATCCATGTCCAAGTCTCATTATCTCCTGCATCCATCCTTTGGCTTCCAGACTCTTAAACTGGCATGCAGTCACTGGCGGAGGATGACTCATTACACACTCTTCTTCTCTGTAACGTTTCTGTGTGCCTTCTCTCACCCATTTGTCACCTGGGTATGTAAACACAACCGAGCGCTTCCTCCGTGTTGCCATTCCTAAACGAGGTACTCACTGAGAGGGACATGAACCAGGCGACTTCCTGTGTACCCCAAGCAACTTATGATGGCACAGGAACAACACAGAGTCCAGGTTTATCTGAAGTGTCTCCTGCCATCCGTGGACCCATTTATTAACTCAGCCAACCATCAAGAGTCCCAGGCCAGCAACACTTTCCGCTTCTTCCTTTAAAACAAACTGCGGCAGCAGAAGCGCAGGAGCGTGATGGAAGTGAGTGTTTTGATTAAAGCCATGATGCCAACGTCTGAGGTCAAATGTACGGCTATTTCTAATTTAGGGCCACCAGATGCCCAAATGTCTGAAAGATATGAAGGCCTGAGAGGGAAAATGACCTGTGCGACCTTTGTAATGATGACTGGGGATCAGTTTAAATGCAAAAATAGTGAGAACTAGGAAAAAACACTCACTGCCATTGTTTTATCATTATTGGATATGCTGTTTGTACCCCATACCACCTCCAGATCAGCAAGATGCTTCATTAACCCCTCAGATCAGAGCATCAGCACAGCCACAGAACCATGAAGGCGTGTGCAGTTAAATCACGTTTATTGCAAAGAATGACTGAAATAAACACTGATGAAGTGTGGAAACAGTGGGAATGCTATGAAACGAAATGTCGCACACAATAATGTTACAGAAACATGCATCCACACAGACTGGTGTCCATATGCTCTGGTGCATTCAGGGAGGATTCCCACGACACCCAGCAGTGACTGCGCAGCAGCAGAGAGGGTGGCCTGCTCCACCTGTTCATAAATGACAGTGAGGAGTGTTATGTGCAAGTCTCCATATCAACAGAGACATCTGTAATGATCCTCACAAACATAGATGTTCACCTGAAGGTTTATAACTCAATAAAGAAACTGGAAACAGCAGGGATGGTGCTTCTGTATGGTCAGCTCTGCCTGCCAGACTCTCTTTGCTGTGTATTTCTGGGTACCGATCATTTGGGAGCTTTGATTGTCACGCCGCGTCTACTTGCCAAAACGGTTATATAACCAGATAAGTGCAGCGTTTTATCACTACCTGCCATCTACATGAACAGCCTTTTCAGGAGACCTAATATGTCTCGTAGCCTGTTGGCACGGCGTCAGCGCTGCCAGGGTAATAACTAACTGACTGAAGGCTTGGGCACGGCGCTGGCAGAGTTGTGGTTAGTGAGCCCGGAGTCCAGTGCCAGCGGTCCTCTTCTGCCCTGAGAGGCTGCCAAATCATAACCCTCCTTAAACAAATCTAGCGTGACGCGGGGATCCGTCTCTGTGAGCGCGGTGGCGCCGGGGACGGAGTCCGCCGGGCCTGGCCTGTCTCTGTCCCCACTTTGAGTCTACGGCTCATATGGGACTGTCAGCTGGACACTGACGATGCAGCACGTCAGGGCCGAACACAGCAGCAAATGTCAGGACGAGGAATCGACTGTGTCTGTCTTTGTCGTGTGTGAATTCCTGCACAGTTAGTATTCATCAGTTCATTCATGGACTGGCCACACACGTTTCAGCCATTTGTCTTTTCACAATTGGTGTCATTTCATTTGTTTCATTAAGAGCCTTCAAAAGCATGCATAGATTTTTATCCTACTTATTAGAGCAGATACAGTGAATGACTGGTGAACTGTTGAGGGATCAGCAAGAGGCATAATTTAGCAGTATTTCAGAAGAAGAATAGATATTGATATTCAAAAGAAACACATGCAAGAACGTGGACCCATACTCTAAATCTGATCAGCTGTTGGAGGGTATAAGGAATGTTTTCAACCTGTTGAAGAGTTATTTGATTGTGGAAACAACCTCCTGTTCTTCTGTGGCCAAATAACTACACAAAATCTGCATAAAAATGGAAGAGTAGCACCATTGCAACATGTCTCATTGAACAGGGCTCAGATAGCTTCACAAAAGGGAAAAGCAGAATAGTTTTATCTTTTCGTCTCCTGCTGCACACAGCACGTTAAACCCCTGCACATTAAAGCCTGCCTTGTACAGGACAGGTGAGCCGCCTGTAATTACAGGTTTTAGCAACACTAAAAGGAGTAATTTTGCCACAGGGCTAAATGGATAATTGATGGTCCTGGAA